>NW_017670946.1:336597-337012 GCF_001879085.1 Nicotiana attenuata
TATATATATATATATATATATATATATATATATATATATATATATATATATATATATATATATATATATATATATATATATATATATTATAATCAATGTATACTGTATAAAAACTCAAAATGTATATTTATATTAGGTTGAATCATTCCTATTTTAATTTGGTTATTATTTGTTAGACTGAAAATAAAAAAAATGCTATCGAAAAGTTGTCTTTTTCTATCATTATGTTTTTTTTGTGTGAGCTACCAGTTTTTATGATTTTTATATGAGAAAATATAATTGTATACCTTTGATAAAAAAAAATTATAATTATATGACCATTTGTGAAATTTACCCTTCAATATATATATATATATATATATATATATATATATATATATATATATATATATATATATATATATATATATATATA
>NW_017670946.1:337031-350126 GCF_001879085.1 Nicotiana attenuata
ATATATAAAAGCGTTTCTTTGCATGGCAAAAATCCTTTACGTAAAAAAATAAAAAAGAACTATCAATCGCTAAAATGCAAGCGTGGCGTTTGGTGTCATTTTCTTTCTATAAATACCCTAAATAGAAGAGTCGAGTATGAAAATAACATACATTAAATTAGTTGAACTCTGTGGTAGAGCATCAACGTCTCAAAATATGGTTGCATCATTAATTTGAAAAATGCATAGTCTTCATTATACAGAAGGGGAGCCTTGGCGTAACTGGTAAAGTTGCTGCCATGTGACCAAGAGGTCACGGGTTCGAGCCGTGGAAACAGCCTCTTACAGAAATGCAGGGTAAGGTTGCGTACGATAGACCCTTGTGGTCCGGCCCTTCCCCGGACCTCGCGCATAGCGGGAGCTTAGTGCACCGGGCTACCCTTTTATAGTCTTCAGTATACAAAATAGACTGTCAGTATATAATTTATATACAATAGACGGTCAATATACAAAAAATATACAAAATAGAATGTCACTGTACAATTTATATACAATAGACTGCCACTATATAAAATATATACAAAATAGACTGACATTATATAATTTATATACAATAGACTGTCACTATACAAAATATATACAAAATAGATGTCACTATACAAAAAATATACGAAATAAACTGTCACTGTACAATTTATATACAATAGACTGTCACTATACAAAAAATATACTAAATAGACAGTCACTATACAAAATATATACAAAATAGATTGTCACTATACAAAAAATATATAAAATAGGCTGTCACTATACAATTTATGGATAGTAACATTTCAGGCGGTTAGATGTAATATGTTTGGGCAGGAGGGACATTTCGGGTCAATGAGAAAAAATATGGGCTATTAAAATTTTGAGGGGCTATAGAGGTAGTTTTCTCTCAAATATTGGGAAAATAACATTGTATAGCCGCTCTCAAAATAATAGCCGAAAAAATATATTTTTTATATATTATTTTGTATATATACACATTCTGTATGTTATATACAAAAATTATACAAATTTTATATTCTTTTTCGACTAACGAATGTAAATATTTTTTGGCACGGGCTAAAAGCAATAATACCCTAACAAAGTTTTAGTGCCTCAATAGGCTTCACTCATTTAAGAGCTTTGTTTATTTAAGTAGGACACTGTTTTTAAAACGAGCTAGCTAGTTTAATGCATTTGCACTTGGAAGTATAAATAGAAATTTGAAATCACCCTTCTTTATTTCAAATGTCTTCCATTTCCTTTTATTTTTATTTTTATTTTTATCCAGTGTCCAGTATTCACATTCAGGCCTCAACTTGGAGGAATTTAATCCATTCCACCACAACCCTCAATGGTAATTATCGTCCATTTCAGTTGCACCTTAATCGAATGGTGTGCATCGTTAGATGGCACCATAAAATATAAAATAAATATCATGGGCGGTCATCCAACTTTATGCTCATTACTCAAAAGCCACTATTTTTTTTTGTTACATAAAAATTATTTTGCTTTGCTTTATTTATCACAAAAATAACATTAATTGGTTTTTATTGAAAAAACATGAAATGTAAGAGAAAATGACAAAAATGATTCTTATGTTTGGGAGTAGGTTCGAAATAGGCCCTTATATATATTTCTTAGCGTTTTGATCTCTAAGGTTGTCAAAAGTGACACATTTGATTTTTGTCCAATATTTAACAAACTATGCTTATTAAATAAGCTTAAAAATTTAACTAAAAATGCTAATATTATAAGTGTAAAAGCAGTTAAAAAGTAAACAAGAAAGCAACAACGATGTTATAAATAGAATTCTATTTATGGTGAATGTCCATATTTAGAGAGATTCTAGGGTTTATTACTTGGTGGCTAAGTCAACCTCTCCCTATAAATAGAGGGTTCTATTCCATTGTAATTCATCCCAAATCAATAAGGATTCTCTCTCTACTTTTCTCTGCAATATTGTTCTTATTCTTTTATTATTTTATAACACGTTATCAGCACGAGACTCTACTGTCTCAAGAAGATTAAGAAACATGTTTTATGTTTTCAATATCCAGTTGCGCCTATGCTGAAAGGTTGTGTATGTAAGTCAGTAGTGTTCGTTGTCTTCACTTACCTCTTAGAGAAGAATTAGCAAACAATTGATCAAGACTTAGAAGACTTTTCAACTGTGAATCAAGATTAGAAAACGTGCAACAGTCTTTATTCAATGGATCAAACAAATGTCGATATCTCTCCAGGTAAACTTGGATCAAAGTTCAATTTTAAAAATATTTGTTTAATTGATTCATGTACGACACATACAATATTCAAAGAGAAGAAATATTTCCCTCATTTAAGTATGTGTAAGGCAGATGTTACTACAATTTCTGGTAGTAGTAATTTAATTGAAGGCTCTGGAAGAGCTACTATAACTCTGCCTAAGGGAACAATACTTATCATAGAGAATACAATGTTCTCCTCCAAGTCCAAGAGGAACTTGTTGAGTTTTAAAGATATCCGTCGAAATGGATATCATATTGAGACAATAGATGAGAATAATCTTGAATATCTCATCATTACCAAAAATGTCTCTGGCCAGAAAAGGGCTATTGAGAAGTTCCCATCTTTGTCTTGTGGCCTGTATTGGACAAGAATTAGTGCAATTGAGGCACATTCTATTGTAAACCAAAAGGTTACCGATTCCAATACTTTTGTACTTTGGCATGATCGATTGGGACACCCTGGATCAATTATGATGAGACGAATTATAGAAAACTCAAATGGGCATCCATTAAAGAATTTAAAGATTCTTTTAAATGATGAATTTTCTTGCACTTCTTGTTATCAAGGCAAGTTAATTATTAGACCATCACCAACAAAGGTTGGAATTGAGTCCCCTGCGTTTTTGGAACGTATACAAGGAGACATTTGTGGACCTATTCACCCACCTAGTGGGTCATTTAGATATTTTATGGTCTTAATAGACGCATCTTCTAGATGGTCCCATGTGTGCCTATTGTCATCTCGCAACCTCGCGTTTGCAAAATTAATGGCACAAATAATTCGATTACGGGCGCAATTCCCCGATAATCCAATTAAGTCTATTAGACTTGATAATGCTGCTGAGTTTTCATCCCAAGCATTTAATGATTATTGCTTATCAATTGGGATAAAAATGGAACATCCTGTAGCTCATGTTCACACTCAAAATGGCCTTGCAGAGTCTTTAATTAAACGTCTGCAATTGATAGCAAGACCGTTACTCATGAAAACGAGGTTACCCACTTCTGTTTGGGGTCACGCCATTTTGCATGCAGCAATGCTANTGTGGCTGAGCGAAACAATGACTTGCTCATGAGAAATCACGAAAAGCGACCCACTGGGTCTACACCATTGCCTGAAATGGATGAGGTGTATTCCCATTATGCTAAGTGTGGAAAAGGCCGTGACTCTATTCGTAGTCGTGATCGTGGTCATGGTCGTAGCCGTGGCCATAGCCGTAGACAAGGAAGAAATTTTCCTGGTGTTAATCATCCCCCAAAGAGAAATAACCACCAAAAGTGGAAAGGGAAAGACGAGAAGCCAAAAGCAAATGGTTCAGAAACTGAATGCTAACGTTGCGGTGGAAAAGGGCATTGGGCAAATATTTGTCGTGTACCAAGACATTTGGTTGAGCTTTATCAAGCATCTCTAAAGAATAAAGGCCCTGAAGCCAATTTTGTCTCTGACAATGATTTTGATATCACCCACTTGGATGTGGCAGACTTCTTTGAGCGCTGATGGAAAAATAGACCACTTGATCGGTGATGGATCCGTGGTTAAAGATGATTGAGTAGTTCAATTTTTATTTGTGCCTGTTCATAGTAATGAATAAAAATCATGTAATCATAGTTCTTTACATGAGTAGTAGCCATCAATATCAATTAGTATTATTTATTTTATAAAATAGTATTAGTGCGTTTTGATTAAATATGATTCTTATATTCGTTTTAAACAATGAACTTGATGTCTAAACAATCACGTGAACTGCAACACAGAATTTAATGTTATTACGTATATTTTTTTTTTGCTACAATCATTACAATTTCAAAATAGTTATTTAATTGTAAAAGCTAGCAATTGCGCATGAAATGTACATTAGCATTACTAATGACAAATAACATAATCATGGCGTACAGTATCATAGAATCATTTAATAAATAGTTTGTTTGCATTACTACTACACAAGTCTGATATAGTAGTATACTGGTTAATTTTTACGATATTTGTGTTCAAAAGGTGTTGATTTTGCTTTTCTTTTTAGTTTTTCAAAAAGCTTTTTAGCTAAACACTATTAGAGCAGTAGTAACACTTCTTTTCGTTGAATTTATGGCCCATGCGTCACACTTTGTTTATTTTTGTATTCATTATTTCAACTTTTCTCTTCCCGTGTAGCAACTGTTTGGAATATCAATATCTCTAATAATAAAATAATTTTTTTTTGTATGTCAACCAATGGGAAGCAAATATGGATATCTCTCAAAGCAAACTTGGATCAAAGTACAATTGTAAAAATATTTGTTTAGTTGATTCATGTACGAAACATACAATATTCAAAGAGAAGCAATATTTCTCTCATTTAAGTATGTGTAAGGCAGATGTTACTACAATTTCTGGTAGTAGTAAATTAATTGAAGGCTCTGGAAGAGCTACTATAACTCTGCCAAAGGGAACAATACTTATCATAGAGAATGCAATGTTCTCCTCCAAGTCCAAGAGGAACTTGTTGAGTTTTAAAGATATTCGCCGAAATGGATGTCATATTGAGACAATAGATGAGAATAATCTTGAATATCTCATCATTACCAAAAATGTCTCTGGCCAGAAAAGGGCTATTGAGAAGTTCCCATCTTTATCTTGTGGCCTGTATTGGACAAGAATTAGTGCAATTGAGGCACATTCTATTGTAAACCAAAAGGTTACTGATTCCAATACTTTTGTACTTTGGCACGATCGATTGGGACATCCTGGATCAATTATAATGAGACGGATTATAGAAAACTCAAATGGGCATCCATTAAAGAATTTAAAGATTCTTTTAAATAATAAATTTTCTTACATTTCTTGTTATCAAGGCAAGTTAATTATTAGACCATCACCAACAAAGGTTGGAATTGAGTCCCCTGCGTTTTTGGAACGTATACAAGGGGACATTTGTGGACCTATTCACCCACCTAGTGGGTCGTTTAGATACTTTATGGTCTTAATAGACGCATCTTCTAGATGGTCTCATGCGTGCCTATTGTCATCACGCAACCTNCACAAAGGCCTGGTGTCGATTATGAAGAGACATTCACCCGTTATGGATGCTATAACGTTCCGTTATCTCATTAGTTTTGTTGTCCATGAAAAGCTTGACATGCATTTAATGGATGTGGTTACCGCCTACCTTTATGGCTCACTTGATAATGAGATATACATGAAAATTCCCGATGGATTTAAAATGCCAAACGCACATAATTCAAAGTTCCGGGAAATGTTTTCAATCAAATTGCAAAGTTCTTTGTATGGTCTAAAGCAATCAGGATGAATGTGGTATAATCGTCTTAGTAAGTATTTATTAAAGGAAGGCTATCTAAATGATGTCATTTGCCCATGTGTTTTTATAAAGAAAACAACATCAGAATTTGTTGTACTTGCCGTATATGTTGATGACATAAACCTTATTGGAACTCCTATAGAACTCCAAAAGGCAATTGATTATTTAAAGAAGGAATTCGAGATGAAAGATCTCGGAAAGACAAAATTATGTCTTGGTTTGCAAATTGAACATTTGGCAAACGGAATATTTGTTCATCAATCTACCTACATAGAAAAGGTATTGAAACGGTCTTACATGGATGGAGCACATCCATTAAGTACTCCGATGGTTGTTCGATCACTTGATGTGAATAAGGATCCATTCCGACCTCAAGAAAAGAATGAAGAGCTACTTGGTCTTGAAGTACCATATCTTAGTGCAATTGGTGCACTAATGTATCTTGCCAATACTACAAGGCCTGACATAACTTTTTCAGTTAATGTCTTAGCAAGATATAGCTCTGCTCCCACAAGGAGACGTTGGAATGGAATCAAACACATATTGCGGTATCTAAAAGGGACTACCGATATGGGCTTATTTTATGGCAACAATTGCAGTCCCGATCTTGTTGGTTATGCTGATGCTGGGTATTTATCTGACCCACACAAGGCTCGGTCTCAAACAGGTTATGTATTTACCTGTGGAGGCACTGCCATATCTTGGCGATCGACTAAGCAATCAATTGTGGCTACTTCATCTAATCATGCTGAGATAATTGCTATTCATGAAGCAAGTCGAGAATGTGTGTGGTTGAGGTCTATAATACATCTTATTCGAGACAAATGTGGTGTGAAATGTGACAAACTGCCCACAATTTTGTATGAAGATAATGCAGCATGCATAGCTCAATTGAAGGGAGGATTCATAAAAGGAGATAGGACAAAGCACATTTCACCAAAGTTATTTTTCACACATGATCTTCAAAAGAATGGTGATATTAATGTGCAACAGATTCGTTCAAGTAATAATATGGCTGATTTGTTCACAAAATCTCTACCAACGTCAACCTTCAAGAAGCTAGTGTACAAGATCGGGATGCGAAGGCTCAAGGATGTGAATTGATGCTCTCATCAGGGGGAGTTAATGCGCGTTGCACTCTTTTTCCCTTACAAGGTTTTGTCCCACTGGGTTTTCCTTGCAAGGTTTTTAACGAGGCAACCAATAGGCGCATTTCTAAACATGTGTACTCTTTTTCCTTTTCTAGAATTTTTTCCCATTGGGTTTTCTTTTAGTTAAGGTTTTAACGAGGCACATTATCTGTTGAATAGACATTCAGGGGGAGTGTTATAAATAGAATTCTATTTATGGTGAATGTCCATATTTAGAGAGATTCTAGGGTTTATTACTTGGTGGCTAAGTCAACCTCTCCCTATAAATAGAGGGTTCTATTCCATTGTAATTCATCCCAAATCAATAAGAATTCTCTCTCTACTTTTCTCTGCAATATTGTTCTTATTCTTTTATTATTTTATAACAAACGACACGTTTTAGCTATTTATTCTCCTTTTGCAATATAAGTAGACCACACTCCTTCCAAACTAAAATAAATAGTTAGTATTTGGTCTTTTAAACGATAGAAAAACTGAAGACTTATCCGAAAGTCGAACCAATGAATGAGTGCAAATTTACCAATCATCACAATGGACTTTAACGCCACTTATTACCTATATTCACTTTGAAAATGAGTCAATTCTATCAAAACCGCGAAGGAGTATACATAAGAGGTTCATTTTAAACTTGTTGCTAATTATAAGATCATTTTAATTATCGTTTTCTCTCATATTTTTGGTGGATTGTTTTACAAAAATCGCTCAAAGTTATTTTGTAATAAGTGGAGCAAAGTAAAATAATTTTTGTGTAACAAAAGAAAGAATAATAACTATCGGGTAATGAACACAAAGTTGGATAACCACCTATAAAATTTACTCTAAAATATATGACCCTTTTGTTAATAATATTTTTATGCTAAATGGAGGGATAACAAGCAAGACGAGGTCAGGATGTCCAAGAAGTGGGTAATTTTTAAATGTACTTAAACTGGCTTTGTTTCTAAAGCTGATAAATAATTGACATTGGTAGAAATTTGCAACTGAAAAAGCAAATACTTGTAGACTGTATGCTGTTTTTACTACAAAGTAACAAGGATACGGCGACTGGTGCTAAAGGATTTTTTTTTGGTAAGAAAGATAATATTACTGTATTTGTAAAATAATTCTGGAAATATAAATGAGTATAAACAGAAATGAACATAAACAGAAATGACATAAAACCAATTCGAGCCCACTGAATTCACAGTGTTTCCTTAAGGAATTTAATCCCCTCCTAATACCCAAGGTTATGGATTATTTCCTCCCAGGATAGAACGAATTACACACTGGTGTAGTGGTACTTCAAACCCCAGTGTTTCAGCGAACACAAAGTTCGGTAGCAAATCACACTTACTTTTTGCTTTGTTTGATGCTAAAAGTATGCAGAAGAAGGAGAAGAAACTCAGAAAATCGTAGTGAAATTCTGAGCAGAATAGTGTTGTATTTATAGCCAAAGTTAGGCTGAAATCTGAAGAGGTGCAACTCTTCAGAATGGCTGTTTATGCAAAACGCCCACAGCATAAATGCCATTACATAAATGGCCATTTACTCAATAATAAAGAGGGAAAATAAAGAGGGAAAATTGAAGAGGGTAGTTACTTTTCTGTTACCAAAACAGAAAAACGGATTGGATTTAATATTAATATTTAATATTAATATTTTGTTATTAAAACAAATATTTAATAACATTTCTGTTAATATTTTACTATTAACAAATAAATTTGGTCCAAAAAGTTAATCAATCAATCGATCATTTGACCAAATCCGAATCCGAATCCGAATCCGAATCCGAATCCGAATCCGAAGCCGTAGCCGAAGCCGAAGCCGAGCCGAGCGAGCGACGACGACGACGGCGCAAGGCTTGCCTTCTTCTCAACTCTTTAAGAGCTAGAAGAAGAGCAATTGCTTATATGCCCATAAAAAACCTCTTCCTCTTCCAATATGGGACAATGCCCATTTGCCAAGGGGGGGGGAACTTAAAATTTCACTCAAAAAATTTATTTCCCTCCATTTCCCATTCACCCTCTTTTAAGTATTTAATATATTAATTAAACACATCCAAAACCCAACAATCCGCCACATGAATGGGGAATGGCTATATCACGGAAGTATGCATGAAAAACTGTGTGATTCGCAAGTAAGGATTAATTGCATCTGGATAAGTAGGTTTCCCTTTGAACTTTCCGTAGTGAACTTATGTCGGATATACTCGATCAATCGGTAGATTTGATATCTTTGAACCGTCGAACTTTAGTGTATACCTAGACAACCACAAGTCACACAACCAACCCTTAACCGTCTTTGGTTCTCATTGTTCTGTTCTTTTCACAGCCATGAACTACCGCCTTGGTTTCATAGTGCGTAGAACTGGGCCTTTACAATGTTTCTCCTGTGAAAGCGGCTAACACTTCCCACACTTACATAGGTATTCCTAAACGTGTCAGTCCCGTAGAGTACACTATTTTGATATACCCCGTATCAAATTTAGCACACCAAACCCCCCCCCCCCTCATTAAAAAGCCTACATGCTTTTATCCTGTATAGAACATGTCTCATGCACGAGAATGGAACCAAAAGTTTAGTTGACAAATGTTGAACCGTAATAATGATTTGTTGTGATCTCCTAACTAGATTTGGGATCTCCCCAGTCTTCTAGGTAGAGTTACCGCCATATGACTTGTTCTCGGCCACAGTCCCATTTCCCCTTTGAATGACTTCTTCAATACCTTCTCTAGTTAGGCCTTTTTGTAAGTGGATCCGACAGCATTATCACTTGACTTTACATAGTCAATCGTTGATAATTCCTCTAAGAGTTAATTGTCTAACGGTTTTATGTCTGTCGTCGTATAATGGCGAGGATTACCGTATTAACATAACGCTGTCCAGCCTCTTCCAATCTGCGCTTGACTATCACAATATTGCATATTGTGCCAACGGTTTGGCCAAAATGGAATATCTTCAAGAAATTTCGGAGCCATTTCCAGCTTCTTCACCGGCTTTCTCCAAGGCTATGAACTCAGCCTCCATTTGTTAGAGCGGGAATACAAGTTTGTTTGGATGACTTCCAAGATAGCCGCTCCTCCACAATAGTGATACATATCCACTTGTGACTTGGAATCAGTTGACTCGTGATCCAATTTGCATCACAAGTATCCCTCAATGACGCAGGATATTATTATCTAGTGGCAAAGCAAAGGTCCGTGGGTATGTACTAAATACCCAAAACTCGTTTCAATGGCCATCAATGAGATTGGCCCTGATTGCTCGTTATTCGACTTAATTTATTATAGCACAAGCTATAATCTGGTCGTGTAACAATTCATGATGTACCATTAAGCAACCACACACGAGCATAATCCAATTGTGATATGTCTGGCCATTTGTTCTTTGCTAATGCAGAGATTCACATTAATTGGAGTTTTTTGCAACTTTAAAGCCAGGCTTGAATTTTTCAAGTACTGCTAATATAAATTGAGATTGTGGCAACAATGCTAGACCTTGAGAAGTACTTATGGATCTTGATTCCAGAATTAAATCAGCAACTCCCAAGTCTTTCATTCAAACTTGCTAGTGTAGCATACAGCTTAGTAGCATTTTATATTGGCAATATCATTACTCATTATGAGCATATCATCCACATATAAGCAAACAATGCACTATGTGATTTGGAAATTTTTAATGTACACACATTTATCACATTCATTTATCTAAATCCATTTGACAAATTTTTGGTTCAAATTTTACATCCATTGTTTGGGATGCTTGTTATAATACCGAAAGGACTTAACAAGTTTACAGACCTTCTTTCTTTACCTGGAACCACAAACCCTTCAGGTTGTTCTAATGTAAAATTTCTTCTCCAACTCTCCATTAGAGAAGGCCGTCTTAACATCCATTTGATGAATTTCAAGACAAAAACTGCGCTAACGCTACTAACGTTTCGTTGATGTAATTCTTGTACTGGAGAGTATGTATTCAAAATAGTCAAGACCTTCTCTTGTCCTAATCCTTTGACCACAAGTCTTGCCTATATCTTGTCATATGCCAGCATCTTTCGTTTTCCTCTTAAAGATCCATTGTAGACCCAACGGTTAATTTTCCAGGAGGAAGATCAACGCATTCCCATGTATGGTTGCTTCAGTTATGGATTCTAATTTCATATTGCCGCCTCTTTTCCAATAACAATGATTCGAAAAGACATAGCTTCTTTAAATGTTTGAGCTTCATTTTAATCCAATAAGAAAGTCACAAAATCGGTCCAAATGAAGTAGACGTTACTTTGACGTTAACTAACGTTGATCCTCTTGGTTAAGTTGTACTTTCTTATTGTTTCTTCCGGGTCGTTTAGATCCTTCACAATCGACTCACATTTTTTATACGGATATAATGTTCCAAAGAACCCTCACATTATTGTGATTCTATAACCGTCATATTAATGAATGTCGGGATCTTTCTGATTTATGAACCAGAAATCGATATGCTTACTATTAGTCGCATATCCTATGAAAAACAATCAACGGTTTTCGATTCCTATTTTTAACCTTTTGGGTTTAGGAACTTGCATTTTGCCAACACCCCCACACTTTAAAATAATGTTCAAGTTTGGGCTTCCTTCATCTTCCATTTTTCTATGGAATGATTGTGTTTGCTATGGGGTACTCGATTAGTATTCGCGTAGCCGTAGAATGGCTTCCCCCCACAAGTTCTGTGGCAAACCAGAACTTATCAAATAATGCGTTCATCATCTCTCTTTAATAACGATTCTTTCTTTCTGCAATCCATTGGATTGGGGCGTGTGTAAGAGGGCCGTTGTTTGATGAATATATTCCATATTCCTAACATATTTGTGTCCAAAAGGAGATTCATATTTCACCACCCTATCACTTCTTATCAATTTTATTTTTCCTTATTAAGTTTCGTTTCAACCTTCATTTTTGTATTGCTTGAATGCGTCTATTGCTTCATCTTTACTATTAAGTAAGTAAATATATACATATCGAGTACTATCGTCAATAAAGTTTTGAAATACTTTTTTCCACCGCGAGATGGTATTGACTTCATGTTCACAAATATTCTGTGGAATTAAGTCTAAAAGGATTGAATTGCCTTTCAAACCGACTTATAAGGACTGTTAACATACTTTGATTCCACACATTACTTGACATTTTGATTTGTCATTCAAACTTGGGCAATACTTCCAATTAATCATTTTCCGTAAGCGTTTTTATAATTGACATAGACCCAAGCGTATATGCCATAATTCATTTGACTCAAGTAAGTAAAGACGAAGCTGAATTTTATTATTTATTTTCAACAACCATTACATTCAGTCTTTGAAAATTGCCCTCAGTGGAGGTACCTTTTCCTACAAACATTCTTCTTACTTATTACCAACCTTATCGGAAACAAAACACATTAAAACCATTCTTACAAGAAGTCCAGTAAGACTTAATTCTTTCTAACTCGGGAACAATGAAGGACGTTGTTCAAAAGTCAACCACTTTTGCCGGAGGAGTCATTTTGAGAATATCGTTCGCCACAGTCGTGCATCATCTTCGCGGCTTTGAAGCATTTCCCCATAAGGAAAATCGTTCATCGGAGGTCGCAAGCAGGAGCATAAGAAGCAAAGCTTCGTCTACAGCTACAAACATGGCGAGTGGGCTCAAGGAATGCAATCCACGCACTCCTTTAGGATTGCCCCCCAAGTTTGCAATTTGCGAAAGCATGCACATAAATCATCACATCATTCACGCTTTTCTAACATGTTTGCTTGACCCTTCTTCTGTCTTTCTTTGGAAGCACGACACATCCGTAGATTTGTGTCCAGTTTTTCCGCACAGTTGAGCAGTTCCCACTGAACCGGTGTGGCGTTGCGTGTGTTGGGAGTTGTCGGGGGGGGTGCCAGAATCGCGTTCTTCCTCTTTTTTTCTCGGTTGCAGCATATGCTCCCATTATTGTTGAGTTTCGAGCGGCCTCTCTTGCAGCGGCCTTGTTTCCTCTTCGAGTTCTGCAAGGGCCGAACATAGTAGGGATTGTGCAGATGGAATCTTCCTTGGGTGTTGTGTGTGTCAGTAGTGTTTTGAGGGGGGAGTCGCTTGCAGGGCAAAGGGAGGGGCAAGGCTTCTGCAGATCATCGTGGCGTACTTGAGAGGATGCGGTTCATGGAGTGGAACAGAAGACCGGTTCGAATTGGGAGGAGATTTTATTAGTAAAAGATGTGACGCATGGAGTACACTGTTCAGACATCGAGTAGTAATGGTGGGAGTGGTTGACCTTTCAGCAAGAGAGATGCGGTGAATAATCACTTGCATTCCTGGCGTGGTAATAACAGACTTAGTATTACCATTTTGTAGTCCAAAAACTTTGCAGCAAACAAACTTGTTATCTCTCTTCTTT
>NW_017670946.1:353652-393182 GCF_001879085.1 Nicotiana attenuata
GAAGTTTTGAGGTGGTTTGAATTGAAAATTCCGTAAAAACCGAACATGAAAAAAATGATATGTGTATCACACTGTGTATCATTTATGTATCACATATGTATCATATTTGTATCTATTGTGTATCACATGTATATCCATGTATACCTGTGTGTGAGATACATGCGTGATACATGTTTGATACTGTGTCGCAAAAGACTTTTTTGAACTCGATTAAATTATGAATTTTGATACAAAACCAGTCCAAATCACCTCCAATCCTCCTCAAATTTTGTATATTGACTTATCTATATATTTTCAATGAATTTCAACTATACCCATTGAAAAAGTTCCTTTTTTGCTTAGAATTTTGGAATATTGTATATATTTTTTGTATTTCATCCCCTTATTTGCTACCTCATCCATAAAATTTCCTTTCGGTCTTGTATCTAGTGTTGCTAATCACGCTTAAAAATATGGAAGGTGATTTTTGCATGTGATTCTTTGAGAGAAAAAACCCTATTATTTGGTTTTTCAATTTTTGTTGGCTAGTTTTGGTAAGTCTATGATTAATGGCTAGAGGTTGGTAAGTTGAGATTTATTTGGGACATTTGTGTAAGTTTCCCTAATATATCTGGGCACATTTATGTGGACCAACTAAATGGTGCAAGTTTTTTTATGAAGAATTAACCCAAATAGCTGCCTATCCAAGCGCTTAAACTAAAAATAGCCGGTGGAGGTATAATATAAGCATAATTTAGATATTATATGTATATAATAGTGTATAATTAATGTATATTATATGTATATGGCCACTTAAACTAAAAATAATATGCATCATTTATGTATTATATGTTATTATTGTGTATAATTAATGTATATAGCTGGAAAAAGTAAACAATAAATATGATTGGCTGTTTGGGTAAGGATCCCTTTTTTTATCCCAAAGATCGTTTTTAGGCCCATCAATATCTGGTTCTCAAGGTGTTGATAACTCATTACTCATTAGTTGATTATTTTTCTTTTAAAACGAATAAGTTACTAAAGAGAAAATTTACCTCGAAAAAAACTGCAAATCGGTGTAAAATCAAAGATAGAATTAAAATTGATGTTCGCTAGCCAAAGATAATATAGTTTAATTATCGTCTTCACAGGGATTGAATTTAATAATGTTCGAGTAATTTTTGGTTTAACGCTATTCAAGATGATTAACACTTCGATTGGAATGATTATGAACTATACTTAAAGACTAAAAGTAAAGTAGATGACGATTGATTTCGAAGAACTAGAGATTAGCATAATTGGGTTGTTATCAGTATGAGAAATAAGGCTCATGACATGACAGGTGCAAGATTTTTATCTTGAAATTGACAATGTTAAATTTCACTATTAATGTTCTATTGATACTCTCAAATTCAGTAGGTTATTATCCTATTATTCTGACTCAGGTTCCTCTCTGGATTAAACCTAAACCGCTTAAATAAGCTAATATGAAGTGCGATGAAACTTGCAAGAATCTATTGGTAAGAATGGTCTAAGAGAAACTTCTTTCGATTACTTTAAAGAAGTACCAAAATAAATTAAGGCATGCGTTGCAACAATATTCAATATTATGCTCCTCTTCCGATTAAATACGATAATGAATAAAATCACAACTAGAGTTAAAACTCTTCCAATAAATTCAAGCAATTAAACAATAATAAAATCCATGGATAACAATCAAGTCACAAAATCATATCGTACCCTAAGGGAAACTAATAGATAATTATGGAGAAAGTCATCACAAGTAGAGTTAAAGAGTAAGAAAATATCAATCCAACGTTACAATCCAAACTCCTGTATCAAATTGATGGAAAGATAATAAAATCACGTGTCTTGAAGCCTCCAATGCTTTCCAAAAGCTCCCAAGGTTAAGAGTCCTCTCAAAATCATATTTTTGATGTATTTATACCGTGTATAAGCAGATCCGGACAAAACTAATCTTTCCAAGCCGAAGTGGAAAATTATTCTAAGAAAAATACACAGGCGCACCGCGTTGCGCCAGTGGGAAAGTTCATAGAGCAGGTTTTTTTCACTCTACAGGAATAGTGTACTAGCACCTTGTGCCCCGCAACAGGCCCCGTGGAGCGGAAGTGCATTTTTCTCCGAGTAATTTTTTTCTGACATTCAGACTTGGTCCTCGATCCCCGAACACGATCCCAACTTAATTTTTTGAGCTTCTACTCAAACTTCAAAGCTCCAAATCATCCACTTTAGCTCCAAACTTGTTTCTTCACTCGAAATCACATCCTACACAACACAACACCATACTAAGTACAAATTATTAGCAATTAGGTTAAAATACAATCAAAAAGTGTGGTAATTAGAGTGCGAAATATAGTTAAAAACAGTGAGCTCCTAGCCTACCATCAATAGACAAGGACTTTCTGGCACATAAGTATTTTTGTAAGCTTATGAAACCTAAAGTTTCTCAACGATTGAAGTTTTTTCTCTCTCCATTTCTTTGGAAGTTGAATTGAAAGTTAAAAGACTACATATAATTTTGTAGAAAAGGAGTTGTGTGTACAATAATAAAATGGCATCGACATGGATTTGATTGATGGCTTATCCTCCTAGATGAGTAAACTGCATTTCTCTTTTCCCTTTAACTTCCTTTCGACCTCTTCAATCTTGTTTTACATAGTTAACTAACACGAAGACAACAATCCAGCGGAACAAATAACAATTAATAAGCTGTGAGATTTAAATTGTAATACTTTGGTTCGAATTGTACAATTTTATTTTTCATTTCCTACTTTTACTTCTATAAGCTTCCCAATAATAACGATATTGCGGAAATTATGTTTCGGAATTGTCCGCTTATAGCAAGAAAAAGTGTCTATTGATACAATTTCACTTCATGACACGGCAAAGAAAAACAAATTTACTGACAACTACCTCTTTCTCTTCTCTCAAGTCTACAACAAATAAGGGGGAAATGCAAAATTCGAACCTACATAAAAAATCACTTTTTTCAAGTCTTTAATACTTCATTTTTTTCAAAATTTTCACTCAAATCATTCACAAAACTCAAAAAAATAACTCAAAATTATATTCATGTCCAAACACAACTCTAAATTTCAAATTTCATTTTCACTTGAGAAAATGTTTCACCATTTTTTGGAATTTTACAATTCTTATGTCCAAACGCCCACTTAGACTAAGATAGGTCATTTCTCAATCACTTACATTTTTAGACACTCAGTTAGACTATTACCTCTAAGATACTTAACTTATGTCGAAAATGTAACTACTTCTCCAGAAAAATCACTTTTAGCCTGCAATTGAAACTATTTATATTCGTTAGTCGCAAAAGTATATAAAATTTATATATGTTTGCATATAACATACAGAAATGAGTATATATAAAATATATATGTTTTTCTGACTATTATGTTAAGAGTGCTATACTATATCATTTTTCCCAAAAGGGAAATGGCACTAAGCCCAGGCCCATTAAAGTAGACAGCCAGCTTAAATTCCAAATTCCCCCTAGTCCCTCCTTCACTCAGTTGTTCAAATTCCTCTCGCTCGGCCAATCGCAAATCCATCGCTCGGAAAAGGTACTCTTCAATCTCCATATTTCAATTCCAAAAAACCCTAGTTGCATTCATATGCTATACGTATATCTATAGATCACAAGTTTTTCAATATACTCTGAAGTAAAACCCTAGAATGGAGTGGAACCCCGAAACCCTACAATTTCTGTCCCAATGCTTCCTTAATACGCTATCTCCGTTACCGGAGCCACGCCGTCGAGCTGAAGCGGCACTTGCCGAGGCCTCTGAGAGATCTAACTATGGCCTCGCCGTGCTTCAGCTCGTAGCTGAGCCTTCTGTTGATGAGCAGATTCGTCATGCTGCTGCCGTTAACTTTAAAAATCATCTCAAGGCCCGTTGGGCTCCATCTCCTCCTAAAGAACCAAATGTTCCATCCTTAACCCCAATTTCAAACTCTGAAAAGGAGCTTATTAAGAGTTTGATTGTTTCTCTTATGCTTAAGTTGTCACCCAAGATACAGTCTCAGCTCAGCGAAGCATTGGCCGTGATTGGTAAGCATGATTTCCCGTTACAGTGGCCCACTTTGTTGCCTGAGCTTGTTGCCAACCTTGTTAGTTTGACACAAGCGAATGATTATGTTTCTGTTAATGGTGTTTTAGCTACGATTAATTCTTTGTTTAAGAAGTTTCGATATCAGTTTAAGACCAATGAGTTGCTTGTCGATTTGAAAGAATGTCTTGATAAGTTTGCGAAGCCACTTTTGGAACTGTTTAAAAGAACAGTGAATGTAATCGATCAAGCTGTGGCATCTGGGGCTGCAGATGCAGCGACTCTGAAACTGTACGTAGAGTCTCAGAGGTTGTGCTGTAGGATATTTTATTCGTTGAATTTTCAGGAGTTGCCTGAGTTCTTTGAGGACCATATGGATGAGTGGATGATTGAGTTTAAGAAGTATCTCACTGTGAAGTACCCCGTGCTTGAGGACAGTGGGAATGATGGTCTTGCTGTTGTCGATGGCCTGCGTGCTGCAGTGTGTGAAAATATTGGTCTTTATATGGAGAAGGAGGAGGAACTGTTCCAGAAGTACTTAAGCGGGTTCGTGGAGGCTGTATGGAGTCTTCTTGTGGTTTCATCTGCATCTTCTAGCAGGGAACGACTAACTGTTACTGCTATCAAGTTCTTAACCACTGTTAGTACAAGTGTTCATCATGCTCTCTTTGAAAGAGATGACATTTTGGAACAGATTTGTCAGAGTATTGTTATTCCCAATGTGATGTTGAGGGATGAGGATGAGGAGTTGTTTGAAATGAACTATATTGAGTTTATTAGAAGGGATATGGAAGGGAGTGATCTTGACACGAGGAGGAGGATTGCATGTGAACTGCTCAAGGGCATTGCCATGCATTACAAAGTCAAGGTCACGGAGAAGGTTTCCCTTCAAATCAAAAATTGTTTGGCCTTGTTTGCTCAGAATCCAGAAGCAAATTGGAAATATAAGGATTGTGCTATCTATTTGGTCGTCTCCCTTGCAACTAAAAAGGCAGGTGGTAGTTCAGTCTCAACTGATCTTATAGATGTTGAGAACTTTTTTGGTTCAGTTATTGTACCTGAGCTGCAAAGTAGGGATGTGAATGCTTTTCCAATGTTGAAGGCAGGTGCATTGAAGTTCTTTACTATGTTTAGAAATCAGCTGCCAAAGGCTGTTGCAATGGCATTGCTTCCAGATGTTGTGCGTTTCCTTGCTGCAGAGTCCAATGTAGTTCATTCTTATGCTGCGAGTTGCATTGAGAAACTCTTGCTTGTCAAAGATGAAGGGACACGAGCAAGATATACAGCCACAGATATTAGTCCCTTTTTGCTTGTGTTGATGTCGAACCTTTTCAGTGCCTTGGAGAAGCCAGAATCCGAGGAGAATCAATATATAATGAAGTGTATCATGCGAGTGCTTGGAGTTGCTGAAATTTCTCGTGATGTTGCTTCAGCTTGCATAACTGGTCTGACAAATGTTCTCAACAGAGTCTGCCAGAACCCAAAAAATCCTATCTTCAACCATTATCTCTTCGAATCAGTCGCTGTTCTTATTAGGAGAGCCTGTGAGAGGGATCCTACTCTCATATCTGCTTTTGAAGGAAGCCTTTTCCCTAGCCTCCAGATGATTTTAGCTAATGATGTGAGCGAGTTCTTCCCTTATGCATTCCAACTGTTGTCCCAGCTTGTTGAGTTGAATAGACCTCCTGTACCTCAGCACTACGTGCAGATCTTTGAGATTCTCCTTTTACCTGAGTCATGGAAAAAGTCGGCAAATGTTCCTGCTCTTGTTCGCTTGCTCCAAGCATTCCTTCGCAAGGCACCCCATGAGCTTAACCAACAGGGCAGGCTGTCTAATGTTCTGGGTATTTTCAATACACTAATTTCATCTCCCAGCACAGATGAACAGGGGTTTTATGTGCTCAACACGGTTATTGAAAACCTTGGGTATGATGTGATATCACCTTTTGTTGGCCACATTTGGGTTTCACTTTTTAATCGGCTGCAGCATGGCAGAACAGTGAAGTTTATGAAGAATCTTGTGATATTTATGTCTCTTTTCTTGGTCAAGCATGGGTTACAAAATCTTGTGGTTTCGATGAATGCTGTTCAAAAGGATGTCTTCCATACAATTGTGGAGCAATTTTGGGTACCTAACCTCAAGTTAATCACAGGATCAGTTGAACTCAAGCTGACTTCAGTTGCTTCAACTAAACTAATATGTGAATCTTCAACATTATTGGATTCTAAGGTTCGGGGCAAAATGCTTGACAGTATTGTTACTCTTATCTCTAGGCCAGAGGAAGAGAGACTGTCGGAGGAGCCAGACGTTCCAGACTTTGGGGAGACTGTGGGTTATAATGCAACTTTTGTCCATCTTTATAATGCTGGGAAGAAAGAAGAGGACCCTTTGAAGGAAGTGAATGATCCAAAGCAATATTTGGTGGCTTCCTTGGCAAATCATGCTGCTAGTTCCCCCGGGACATATCCACAACTTATTAGGGAAAATCTTGAGGCAGCAAATCAAGCAGCACTTCTTCAGCTCTGCAGCTCCTATAATCTTTCAATTGTTTGAGAACAATCTGGGTGGTGGTATGCCTTCTTCTTGGTGCTTTTTTGTCCCGTTTAATTGTCATTTGATGTTGTCCAATCAATACTTCTCATTTTTAAGGATTAATCTTAATGGTAGTGTTTGGAATTTTTGTGTCGTACATCTTTATTTAAATGACTCATTGAAAAGAAGATTCATTGAATCTGTCTTAGAATCCTGTGTTCAGGTTATCAGCAATTATTTTTTCTCTCACTGTTCTACTCGAAGGAAAATAAATTGATAGAAAAGTTATGCTTGCAGATATTACCTAATTAATTATTTTAGGTGATAATAGAGTTGCTTGAGTTAACAATCGTTTTGCTTTTTTTCTTTTTCTTATTGTGCCATTAGTTTGACTATAACGAACGACTGTTTATTGAATTGTAGAGTCTGGTCATTTTGTCACATTGAGCATTGTAAAAGTAGGACAGCTTAACTTTTTTTGGTTTAGCTACATTTATTGTGGTGGGAATTGTGATAGTTTAGTGCGCCAAGTTGCTTATATCAGATATCCCTGATGTTTAATATGTGTGCTTCGTAAGTGGCTGCTTCCTGCTCATTGAAGTTAGTTTGCAGTTCGAGGTTCTTTATGCGATTTTTTAGGCTGCCAAGCATTTTTGCGACATTTTTTGCTTATGATAAATTTTAGCTTAATCATATGCTGATGAACATATGTTTTGTTCAGCCCCCAGTCCCTTTGCTTAACAGAAAGATTATACAGTGCAGGATTCACATCACAACTTTGAATCTGTGCTGGTGAACTAGGTCTAGTATTTAAATGGAGAAAGGCAGGGCAAGAGGAGCCCACCCATTATTCACCAAGTTCCAAGCTAGAAACAATGTATTTATTGGTTATTAAAAAAAAGGGCCTTTGTTCAGAAAAAAAGAGTTGTCTGATGGAGATTTGTGACAACAACAACAACGACCCAGTAAAATCCCACTAGTGGGGTCTGGGGAGGGTAGTGTGTACGCAGACCTTACCCCTACCCCGAAGGAGTAGAGAGGTTGTTTTTTCGAAAGACCCTCGGCTCAAGAAGACAAAAAGAGGCAATATCAGTACCACCGTAGAAATCATAGGAAATATAACAACATGAAAACCAGAAGGTAGATGCAAAGCAAAAGTGATCGCCAGTAAATAGACCCGGCACTATGAGAAACGAAAGAGTAGTAAGACACAACATTGCCACTAGCTATATTGGACAAAACCCCTACCAGACTAGTCTCACAAAGGTACGAAGTAAGGCAAGACTCAACTACCTCCTAACCTACAACCCTAATACTCGACCTCCACAGCTTCCTATCAAGGGCCATGTCCTCGGAAATCTGAAGCCTCGCCATGTCCTGCCCGATCACCTCTCCCCAATACTTCTTAGGCCGCCCTCTACCTTTTTTCGTGCCCTCCACAGCCAACAGCTCACACCTCCTTACCGGAGCATCTAGGTTTCTCCTCTGTACATGTCCGAACCATCTGAGCCTTGCTTCCCGCATCTTGTCATCAATGGGAGCCACGCTCACCTTCTCCCGAATATCATCATTCCTGATGGAGATTTGTAACTTATGCGAAATATACAATTCGCCTTATCAGTGAAAAGATTAATCTATATTCATTGGTTCCTGTCTCATAATCTTATACTTGAAGGCATGTTGTAATATGGCTCAAGCTGCTGATACAGACACATTCAAGGATGCTTGTCACCATCGCAGACTGACCCTTTTTATGGCTCGGTTTATTTTTGTCTTCAAAGAACGTTCCCAGTTTGCTTCTCGTGTTTGTATGTTTGCTGTCCTTCTACCTTCTGCATTCTATCTCTCAGTTTTCACATTCCTCTCTTTTCCTCTATCGGTGGAGCATTCTTAGTTAGAAAAGGCCATGCTTTCTCCAGCCTTGGTTTTGCCTCTTATTAACCTGTTTGTATGTGTCAGATGAATCTTATTCTGTCTTTTATGAAATCAGAAATTTCAAAATTTATGATCTTTGCATTTGGCATTTGCCTAATTTACTGACTGAACTTGTTTTGGAACTTCCTTGCATAACATGTCTCGTGATGCATTGGCATCTGCATATCCTGGCATTACTTCAACTTCATATAATTTGGGTTTCTTGTGTGTTGGAATGTTTCCTACGTTTATCAGCCCCGAAACGAAAAACTAACTACAGCTATGAATATTGTTCAATGAAATGTCACGGGTTTAGGGCAGATAATGTGCCTCTGCCCCTTTTTGTTAAAGGATGCACCATTGATGAGCGGATATTAAGTAAAATGTCTTGACTTGACGCTGAATAACTCGAATCTATATCTCTATTATCTATTAGGCACTTGGCAATATGATGGTCAAGCTCAGTTCTGTGCTTGTATCTTTGTTTGTCATCACTTCATTATGTTGCATGAACTCATGCTTAAGAAAAGGGAATTGGGTTACGCATCCATTTTTACCATTGTTCTTGAAATTTCTTGCATGGTCGATTTTGTTATCTCTTGTTTTGTTTCTTTCTTTAACTCTGCCATGGACTAGGACTTCACTTCTTAAGGTCTTAAATCTGTCGTTTGACCTCTGTTTTCTCATTTCAATGTACCTTTGGATCTGCTTTATCCACAGGGCGCCTTTCAACTTATATGCCTTTTAA
Source organism: Nicotiana attenuata (assembly GCF_001879085.1). Taxonomy (NCBI): domain Eukaryota; kingdom Viridiplantae; phylum Streptophyta; class Magnoliopsida; order Solanales; family Solanaceae; genus Nicotiana; species Nicotiana attenuata. The sequence goes on from NW_017670946.1 coordinate 362,912, forward strand.
GTTATTTTTATATGCCTGATTTCTCGCAGGTACTCTCAGGATCTGTCATCAAGAAGACGTGTTCGTGGGTGCTCCGGAAATTGGTTCTTCCCTCCTTGCACTTCTCTTTTATGTTGCTTATGGATCTGCTTATGGAAACCTTTCTCTTTTATGTTGCTTATGGATCTAGTTTGCAAGTCGTCTTTTTTCAGTTGTGGAGTTTGCACTGTGCGTCCAGCTTTCCTTCTTTCATCTTCCTGTCGCCAGTGGCAGTAGCCTCTATTGCCTCTACATTTCCAAATGAGAAAGGTTTAGTCTTAGTCTTGAGGGATATAGTCAAGGGTTTGCTTCATCAAGGGTTTTGATGTGTATGTGGTCAAGAAAAAATAGAAATGGTCAAACACCTAAAATTTTCAAGGTTGAGTTGTTGTCATGGTCATTTTTCTATTTCGTGCTTGTTAAACTTTGTGCTCACTGCTTCTACGGTGGAATATAATCATTGCGGCATCTGGTGTATCAGGATTCAGGATAGCATTTTTATATGTTTTTCTCCCCTTTTTAAATTTTCTTTCAAGTTCATCTGGATTAGTGTATAATTAGCAGGACTATAAGATTGGATAGCTATCAGTATGTGTGGTTATTATAGCACGTTATGAAAGGAAAATTATAGTTTCGATGTAGAATTTCAAAATACCATAAAAGGAGGAGCAAATAAATCGTTGTCTTTTATTCTGGATCGAATCGTTGTCTTTTATTGTGGTGTAAATTTTATCTCATCGGCCCTTCGTTTTATAAGTTTTGACATATACCATCCCTAACATGTGTGGTAAATCTTTTATACTACTATAATTTTGTACATCTTATGATTCTCTTTATTGTGTATTACTCTTTTAGTATAATACACGTCGCTTTAGATTTTTAAGAATAAAACACAACTCAAACACGAGAATTTCATAAATATATGTTTGAAATACAGCCGTCCAAACATAAGTTGTTTTCCAGAAAACTCTAAAAAACATTTCTAAAAATTTCTCGAAAAGACCTTCCCAGAAAATTATCGGAAACGCCACCCAAGTAATGAAGTGAGAACCAGTTTTTGACATTTGGTGGGGTTTCATTGGCTTTTAATATGTACAAGAATTTGGTAAAATGGCCTCTCCAAATAAATATTTTCCACCAAGGTCTTTCATAAGTTATACTAATTGATCATAAGACTCGTAGCTTTGACTTGGGAATTCCCAATGCATATATTTCTTTTTCATTTTTATAACTTATAGCGTTTCTCTACTTTCCCACATATCTTGAGTCAGGTGTTTATTTATATATATATGGCACAGTATAATATTTCCTCACGCGGGTGTTTTCTCTTTCTAACATCATGCTAATGGCATGCATGCACCATAGTCCGATATAAAATACTAAAGGGGTGGTTTATTCACAGACTAATCGTATTTTTGATTATAATTCAAAGATTAACATACAGAGAAGCACTCATAGCTAATAAATGTAGACATACATACATACAAACAAACGCATATTATACGGTAACAACATTTGACAACCAAATAAGAACTAATAATATAATACCTAATGGGGTTATTTTTTCTAATCCCACCAACCAAACAATCCCTAATTAACTAAAGGTAACTAACTCGTTATAATCACTATGCATATTAAAGTTTTTAAAAATTTGTACTTTTTTTTTTGTATTTGAGAAATCGCTCTGTAATGGTTTTACAGTACAATAATTTAGTACTCCCTTTAAAGAGACTTTTAGTGGTGTTCACCACATCAACCATCTTTTCTTAACTTTAATAGCTCAGAAGGTGTTGGAGCTCACCAATATATTAATCATGATTAATTAAGTACTTTTGTTCCACATAGTATTAAAAGTAGTCCCAGCAAATGCTGTTAATCCTCACACTTGCCTGACTTCCACTTCAAAACCTTATTTTAAATTGTTTGAAGTTGTGTTATTTTTGCTTTGCGTATTGATTGGGATAAAAAGAAGGATGTATTTGATTAATGGAAGGACGAAAATCGAGATGGTTCGGTAGTTTCTTTCGTCTCATAAGCAAAAGATGAAGTAAACTTAGAAAGATTGAATAATTTCTATTTTCTAGGATAGCTTTTTGATTAATCCGTCCTAAACAATATTTCACTTTCAACTGGGAAATTTACATCGACTACACTAAATATCAATAAATCTCGAAAAAGAATAATCAGTTAATGATCCTTTTCTTTCGCTCACCTTTTTCAATTTTAGAGTGGATGAAATCACTTTATCCTTAACCAATTAATCTCGTATTCAAGCACTGAAAATGGAGAAGACCCCTAATAGAAACAATTTTTTCTTAATGGTCATACATGGAAAGAAACCGAATTAGCTGGCCAATGGTTCCGGTTATCGAATTATATTAACCAAGAATTGGAGTCCAAACGAATTTTGTAGGAGTAATAGATTGTTTGGTTCTTCTAAAGTTGAGTACACTACTAAAAAACTACCAAAAAGCGTTCAGAAAAATCGATCGAAATCGAACAAAAACCGATCGATTTCCGACTCTTTTCAATTCGTCAAAAAAAATAATGATCACAAACGGGGAGCGACCGCAGGCGGTCTATTTTTCCGACCGAAGTCGATCGGTAACTGTCAACGCACTTTGACCAAGTTATCTGACACAAAATAATGTTAACGACCGAATTCGGTGGTATTGTTGAAAATAATTTTTAAATTAGCGACCGAATTCGGTCGAAATTATAATTATTTATTTTTTTAAAAAGTTGTTCAATTCCGACAGAAATCAGTCGGTATTGTTTAAATATTTAAAATTTAAAATCAAAAATTCCGATCGAAGTTGGTCGGTAAATTTAATTTTTTGGGAAATCAAATGAACACTTCCGACCGACGTCGGTTGATTTTCTGGGTAACTTTTTGGCAGAATACAGCTGTTTTATAGCTGCACCACCTGTAATGCTGTCATTCAACCAATAACAACAACGATAACAACTGTCAAAACTATATTAACAAAACATCATCTCCATCTCCACTAAACTATATTAACAAAACATCATACCCAACAACAAAATGTTTCACAAGTTAAAAGTTCAAACATCATTCAATGAATGTTTTGTACCCACGTCATCTCCATCTCCACTACTAGAAGCTTCATCATTGGCATGGTTCGAAGGATCACGACGAGAAGGATTAGCATCTGAGGAAGGCTCACGAGACCGGAGAATCGGGAAAGCACCACTAGCAAGAAGATTGGCCAGCTGACCTTGAAGGACATTAAATTGTTGGTCCCTCTTTTCTAGCTGAATTTGAAGGGTATCAAATTGTTTATCTCTCTTTTGTTCTCAAGCCTTTATCTCTTCAAGCTTTGCGATCTTCTTCTCCATAGACGAGACAATCGACCTATCAATTGCTTCGCCCTGGCGGAAGTCCCTATACCTTGCAATCCAGCCCTGTAGCGCAGAAATGATCTCTGTAGAAGGGCTTATGCTATCCCCCTTTTAGGTCCACCGACAACATCCAAATATATGTATACTTATATTAATATAGCATATGTTAACATAGCATTAATATGTATACATATGTTGTTGTTACTAAAACTTAAGTATTAATATAGCACTACACCTTATAGAAGTATATACTTTGTTTGTAAATGTGTTATAGTAAGGTTTAATCGAATATAATTGAATTTCCAATTGATCCATTGATAAAGTATCCGAGCAAAGTACTAATAAGGTGATCGAGAATAAAACATTCAACATTATGTGTGTGTGTGTCTATATATATATATATATATATATATATATATATATATATATATATATATATATATATATATATATATGTGTGTGTGTGTGTGTGTGTGTGTGTTATGTGTGTGTGTGTGTGTGTGTGTGTGTGAGAGAGAGAGAGAGAGAGAGAGAGAGAGAGAGTGTATTGTTAAATATATGTAGATATTGTAAATAACAAATAATCTAACAATAATACCGATCGAAATCGGTCGGTAAATTATATATATATATATATATATATATATATAAGTTTTTGTTATATATTAAGAAACCAGTTACCCCTAGGCGAAAAAAAAAATTCAAATTTCCGACCGATTTTGGTTGGTATACTTGAGTTTCTTTAATTAAAACTTATTTTGGTAGATAATATGCAAGTATGACCAAGTCTTGGTCAAAGATTGACCAATTTCCGACCGACATCGGTTGGAATTTTTATATGTGTCAGACGTAGCAGTGTTTCTTTGTTGTGGGACCACTATTTCTGACCGATAGTGATCGGTATCTTTGTCAGAAATATTTTCTTTGACATTTGCAACCAATTTATCTATTTTCGACCTATTTCTGTCGGTTTTTCTTCCAACCAATTTCGGTCGATATTCTTTAAACAGGTTTTGTCGGTTTTCTAGTAGTGGTAGTAAGTGGTAGAAATTTTCGAAGGAAAGTTGCAAAAAGATTATGTAGAAGTTTGTGAAATTCATAATATTGTAGCCAACTTTTGAAGCACCAAACTTAGGTGACCCAATCAGAAGACAATGGACAATTGACTAACTACTCAAGTGGTGAATATACCTAATTTGACCAACACATATAGTGCTTAGAATTTACCAATGTAGGCGTAAAGTTACCCTCGCACTAGAAATTATGTTGGGGCAAGAGAGACATGAAAATCCCTTTGTCTATATTTTATTTCGAGAAATCTATCGATCAATTCCGATTCTTTCTTTTTCTCTTGATTCTTTTTCGATCGAGATGTATAGATAGGTGTCTAATTAGGCACTACGAGTGTTAAAATGTCTAGCTTACAGTTGATTTGCTATTGTTCAATTAACATTAGTTTATGATACTCCAAGCTTAGAAATGACAATTATTGATGGTGTGTTTTTACTTCTATGAGTAAATAAAAGATAAATATTGTTGGTGTAAATTTTATTTTTTTATTGTTCTTGTTAACTTTTACTATTTTGTTTTGTCATTGTTATAAAGCTTTTCCGAGGCACTTGTATGAAATTAAGCCCTTGGCTTTTTTTTTTTTTTTTTTCTTTCTCCATTAAGACTCATAGCTCATTATAAAGATTTTAATAAGAGAAGTGGAAAAATATTCTTGAAATCCACCTTCGAGGAATTTTCTCAACATAAAAATCTAATGAAACAGACGAATCTGTTGGATGGGTCGTTGGAAGCCGTTAATATCTTTATTTGGAAAAACTGTTGGATTTTTATGATTCTTTCTTTTTGGGCCAATATTCTTCCTTTATGAGCTCATCACGATCAGCTTTTTACTATATTCTTCTATTTGTTGACTAATTCACTAGCTTGTTTAACTTTTTCTATAATTGTTTAATGAATCATCTACCTTATTCGGGTACCCTACATCACAATATTCCAATCTTACAAGAGATATAAACTCTACTCTTCACTCTCATTTCGAGTTTGGTATTTAAATTAAACCAACTTAAAGATAAGTTTCATATAAAAAAATCGACAAATATTTTCTTAATATCTAATCCTAACACATAAATTTTCCTCAAAATTATTTTTGATAAAACAAAAACAAAACCAAAATGCCACCTAACTACTTTTTAATTATCAGTTTAACACAGTTCATGCCCTATTAGTTATTCTATAATCCTTCATGGAATATCGGGGTAATTTCTCATAACACAAATAATTAATAATCTATTGTCTCTAATCTTCTTTCTCAGCTTCGTCGCCGACGCAAAAATCAACTTATTTAATTTACCTATCATGGTCCCATGATTGATCAACGACCCAATGTATTAACAACTTAAAGAAGATTCCATGGATATTCCATACCCTTAATTAATTAAGAATAATATAAAGAAATAAAAAAGAAAACATTGGGAGAAGGAATCAGAGAAGAATAAATTTAAGCCAAAAAGGAATCTTAGAGCAACAAAGATTATGGTAAATGTTTTCTCCATCTCCACTTTTAAACTTTCATCAGATGCACCGTCCAATTATCTTAATTTTTACAATAATATCTCTTAAGTATAAAATCTTGCTAATCCAACTGGAATCTACTGATGATAAATATAAGATGTGGTTAATTCCACTTTATTTATTATTATAATCATCATTAGTTATTCTTTGTTTTGGAGTGATTAGAGAAATCCAAGCCCTTAACCTTTGGAAAGGGCCAGGAGTTGGACAAACTTATTTTACCATTATTAACGATTCGTGATATATTCCTTTCTCGGTTAAGTTTTAACAAATCGAATTTCAAACTGACTTTTTGTCTATGTTCTTGTAGTGGAAAATTTACCCAATAGTGTTTCTGCATATAAAAAATAACTTCTATATCACGCCAAGAATATATATTTGATAAATTAAGCATCCAATCGTATCATTACTGTCCAAATTATTTCTTGATCCCTATGAGTCTAAGAAGCTATCATGAAATATTATTTTTATTAAATTATTTATCTTTTAGGATTCATGTCACTCATTATTTGTTTTTGACAATGAGTTTACTCGACCAATGAAAAACTCGGCGTCGAAATCCCTTCTCTAACAGACTACCAGGTGTGTCCGTTTATAAGTAATTTATTATAAAAATTAAGCAATCCATAAAATATTACTAATATTAGCCAATTATTACCAATATTAGCCAATTATTACCAATATTAGCCAATAAGCTATTTGTAGCAAAAAAAATATCAAATTTTACTTTTTTTTGAGTGGGTGTTATTAGAATAGACTGTGACACTGTGTACATCTTAAAGAGCTTGAATCTCAATTTTGGAATGATTTGGTGGAGTTTTGAGATGGTTAGAATTGAAAAGACGAAGTAGAAGATAAACATAAAAAAAATATGATATGTGTATCACACAATGTGTATCATTTGTATATCACATATGTATTATGTTTGTATTAAATGTGTATCACATGTATATCCATGTATACCTGTGTGTGAGATACATGCGTGATACATGTATCGCATAAGATTTTTTTGAACTCGGTTTTAACAATGAATTTTGATACCAAACAGTCCAAATCACCTCCAATCCTCCTCCAAATTTGTATATTGACTCATCTATATATTTGCAATGAATTTCAACTATACCCATTGAAAAAGATCCTTTTTGCTTTGATTTTTGGAATCTTGTGTGCGCGTGTGTGTGTGTATATATATATATATATATATATATTTGTATTTCATCACCTTATTTGCTACATCATCCATGAAATTTCCTTTCCGTCTTCCATCTAACTANTATATATATATATCTTAACACACCCACTTCGTTGTACTACTTTAACTATATATAGCTTGTTAGAGTATATGTTAGTGCATTCATTGATAAAGTGTTAAAGGATTATATTTATATTATTTGTATAGCAAAATTTTAGTGTAATTTAAATGTTTGACCTATGAGCCGACCGAAATTGGTCGGTTAGTTTCCAGAAATTATAGTTACCGACCAAAGTTGGTCGATAAAATGTTCTCCTGTAATACCGACCGACTTTGGTTGGTAACTTGAACTATAAATTTTATAAAATATTTTAAATAATAATATAATTATTAAAATTTAAAAATATGGGTCCACCTAACCGATGATGTTGGTCGGTAATTAAAAAAAGTGCTTTGACTAAGCTAGTATGACCATTGCGGTCAAATGTTTGATCAATTTACCGACCGATTTCGGTCGGTATGTCATTGAAAAAAATATAAAATATTTTTTGGTAGTTTTCGTCCATGCTGGACGGTCTATTGGTCGCTTTTTTGGACTCATCAACATTGGTCGGTAGGTCTCGATCGAATTTTACCGAATTTCTAGTAGTGGATAGCGTTCGGACAAATTCGCATAGTTATTTGGAAAAGACCTCACTACTTTGAGAGTATGAACAACTAATCAATATTGTTCTCTCAACATCTCTCATGACTAGATTAGTTATAAATAGAAGAAACTAAAATTTGGTAAGTAAAAACATATGATTCAACGAGCTACAAATGGATAACAGTGAAAAATGTACTTTTAAACAATTTAATTTTTAGATGATCAGCTTAAATAGCGTAATATGGAGAGTAAAATGTATGTATATATACAATCGACTTAAACTTACTGGATGCTGTTATTATCATTGTTGTTTTAATCATTTAAGTTTTTACCAAGTTTTGCCAATATCTAATATTATGACATCGAAGCATTAGATAAACCTATTCAAGAAATTATTATTATTCAGACCCGACTTTCTTTGCAGTTCATGATCAAATGCATGCAACTATTTGGATCAATTTTTATCATATACTCCAGTATTTAGCTTCGTGAGAGCAGTATATACTATTAAAAAATAAGAATTAGTAGCTAAAAAGCAAAATTTGTTGTTAATCCTATTTAGTGATGGATTAGCGGTAAATTATCAAAAATTTATGTTAGCTACTAGTGATAAAAATGAAAATCAACATATCATCCTGACGACGACAGGTGGAATAACCACTCGAGTTAAATAAATCAAAAGGCTAAAACATCAAAGTGAAAGTGAATATATCAAATTAAACTCTTTAAAAGATTCCCACCCGTGAAATCTTTTTGGGTCATTAAAAAAATGACATTATTATGATCTAGAACCCATATGGACAGCTAGTTATAAAATATTATTTTCTGCCATAGCAGTACATAGACTATTTTATGAGTGCGATTACAGCTCAAAACAACTGCTCAATCAATGTAGATTGACAATTTCAACAAGCCATAGGAAATTAAAAAAGGATAGTGGATAAAAGTTCTACTATTTTCACTAACTACTTTACTTATTGCAATTCATTCCACTTGAAAAAGTTGAGAGGAAAAAAGAATGGTTTGATCAAGAAGGTATGAAAGATTTTGCGCAAGCTTTATTAAATCGACTCGTATATGTATACTCATGTGTTGTTCTGTAATTGTAGAAGCTCTAAGCTAAGGCTTTATTTTCGTCCCAAATTGATATTTAGTTTATATTATTTTCAAGAAATAATTAGCAAATATAAATATATATAATGAACATTTTCGACAAAATTGTGTCAGATAATACTTCTTGTTGAAGGGTGTCTTAATATTGTAGTCACAGCTCTTCAACAACGTGGATCTCACATATGGGTTATAGTTACAAAATTCATAAAGCCATTTTTCTTCACATTTTGTACTCTTTTTATTTCGATAAACTATCACCTATGTCCATTTATAAGTAGCTCATTATAAAAATTAGTCAATTCATAAAATATTATTAATATTAGCTAAATATTACTAATATTAGCCAATTAGCTATTTGTAGCCAAAAAATGTCAAATTTTTGCTTTCTTTTGAGTGGGTATTATTAGAATAGATTGGGTACATCTTAAGGTGCTTGAATCTCAGTTTTGGGATGATTTGGTGAAGTTTTGAGGTGGTTTGAATTGAAAATTCGAAGTAAAAACTGAACATGAAAAAAATGATATGTGTATCACACTGTGCATCATTTATGTATCATATTGTATCAATTGTGCATCACATGTATATCCATGTATACCTTTGTGTGAGATACATATGTGATGCGTGTTTGATACATGTGTCGCAGAAGATTTTTTGAACTCGATTTAATTACGAATTTTGATACAAAACAGTCGAAACCACCTCCAATCTTCCTCAAATTTTGCATATTGACTTATCTATATGTTTTCAATGAATTTCAACTATACCCATTGAAAAAGTTCCTTTTTTTTTTAGATTTTTGGAATATTGTATTTTTGTAAATATTTCATCACCTTATTTGCTACATCATCCATGAAATTTCCTTTCCGTCTTCCATCTAATTAATGTTGTTGATCATGCTTAAAAATATAGAAGGATATTTTTGCGTGTGATTCTTAGAGAAAAAGAACCTTATTTATTTAGGTTTTTAATTTTTATATGTGCTTGGCTAGTTTGGTAACTCTTTGATTAATGACCAGAAGTTGGTAAGTTTGGACTTATTTGTGACATTTCTGTAAGATTCCCAATTCCAATTTGCTTCTAAAAAACATTAGTTTTTTCTTCATTATGGCCTTGACTTACCTGCTTGTTTACCCTAAATATTGGATAACATTTAAACTTATAATGTGGTTTTATGGATACGTGATTTCACCTAATACCAATTGATAAACGTAAAATACAAATATGGGATAAAAATCGGTCGAAGGAGAAAAGAGTGCAACGCGTTTTTTCAGACCTAAGGACTTCGTTTTTGAGGAGAACTTCGATGCCTGCGATCGAACGCCTGCAACAAGTTAGTATAAAATACAAATGAAAAAGGAGAAGGTCATACCTTAGCAATAATATCGTTTGAGGAGTGATATGTTCCAATTATTTGGCAATTGTTCGCCGTTCATCGTGCCAAGTTTGTAAGATCCATTCCCGATGATATCGAGGACCTCATACAGTCCTTCCCAATTTGGGCCGAGTTTCCCTTCGTTTGGGTCTCGAGTATTGAGGGTGACTTTTCTCGGAACTAAGTCCCCGATTTGAAAGTGGCGAAGATTGGCTCTTCGGTTGTAGTAACTTTCGATGCGCTGCTTTTGTGAGTCCATTCGGATGAGGGCGGCTTCCCGTTTTTCATCTAGCAATTCGAGGCTTGTATTGATAGCCTTGTGATTTGACTCTTCCGTTGTGTATTGAAACCTGACGCTAGGTTTCCCGACTTCGACCGGGATCAGAGCTTCAGCGCCATATACTAAGGAGAACGGTGTTGCCCCCGTACTGGATTTTGACGTTGTTCGATATGCCCAAAGGACTCCGGGAAAAATTTGTCTCCATTTTCCCTTAGCGTCGTTCAATCTTTTCTTTATATTCTGAATGATGGTCTTGTTTGTTGATTCGTCCTGTCTGTTCCCACTAGGTTAGTACGGCGTCGACAATATCCTTTTTATTTTGTGATCTTCGAGGAACTTTGTTATTTTGCTGCCGATAGATTATTTTCCATTGTCGCTTACTATCTAGGCGGGTATCCCGAATCGGTATATGATGTGATCCCAGATGAAGTCTATAACTTCTTTTTCTCTGACTTTCTCGAAAGACTGTGTTTCAACCTACTTAGAGAAATAGTCAGTCATAAATAAAATAAATTTAGCTTTACCTGGGGCCGATGACACAGGGTCGACGATATCCATTCCCCATTTCATGAACGGCCATGTGGATAGGACTGAATGAAGTTTCTCTCCGGGCTGGTGGATCATAGGTGCATATCTTTGGCACATGTCGCATTTTCGAACGAATTCCATAGTATATTTTTCCATATTGGCCCAATAGTATCCCGCTCTGATGACTTTGTGAACCAGTGATTCGGCACCGGAATGGTTCCCGCAAGTACCCTCGTGAATTTCTCGTAGAACGTAGTCGGTGTCTCCCGGACCCAAATATATTACCAACGGTCCATCGAACACCCTTCTGTATAATGTTCCACCTTCGGCCAATGTGAATCCTGCGGCCTTTGTTCGCAGAGTCCTCGATTCCTTAGGGTCTGATGGAAGCTTCCCGTTTTTTAGATACTCGATATATTTATTCCTCCAATCCCAAGTTAGGCTTGTGGAGTTTATTTCGGCGTGGCCTTCTTCAATCCCAAGTTGTACGACAGTCCCCGAGCTAATTTCGTCGTCTTCGACTGATGACCCCAAATTTTCAAGGGCATCGGCCTTACTGTTCTGTTGTCGAGGTACATGTTGTAGGGTCCATTCTTTAAACCGGTGTAGGGTCACCTGCAGTTTGTCCAAGTACCTCTGCATTCGATCTTCTCGAACCTCGAAGGTTCTGTTGACTTGGTTAACCATAAGTAGGGAGTCACATTTGGCCTCGATGACCTTTGCTCCCAAGCTTTTATCCAGCTCGAGACCGCAATCATAGCTTCATACTCGGCCTCATTGTTAGTCAACTTAGGGGTTTTGATAGATTGTCTAATCGTATTGCCTGTGGGCGGCTTCAAGATGATGCCTAGCCCGAACCCCTTCACATTCGAAGCGCCGTTTGTGAAAAGGGTCCACACCCCCGAAGATGTACCCGGTTTTAACAAAAGTTCCTTTTTGACCTCGAGTACGAGGGCTGGCGTGAAGTCGGCCACGAAGTCTGCTAAGATTTGAGACTTGATGGACGTTCGGGGTTGATACTCGATATCATACCCACTGATTTTGATGGCCCATTTAGCCATTCGGCCCGAGAGATCGGGCTTGTGCAGAACATTACGAAGAGGGTAGGTGGTCACCACACAAATTGGGTGATATTGAAAATATGGTTTTAATTTCCTAGAGGCGCTTATTAGAGCAAGCGCTAATTTTTTAAGTGTGGGTACCGGGTCTCGGCTTCACCTAAAGTTCGATTAACATAGTAAACAGGAAATTGCGTACCTTGCTCTTCTCGAACTAGGACACCACTTACCGCAACTTCCGAGACTGCCAAATATAAGTAGAGTTGCTCGTCTGTTGGAGTATGAAGCAATGGTAGGCTCGAAAGATACCACTTTAGCTCTTCCAACGCCTATTGGCATTCCGGGGTCCAAGCGAAATCGTTCTTCTTTTTTAGTATTGAGAAGAACCTGTGACTTCGATCTGAAGACCTCGAGATGAACCGGCCTAAGGCGGCTATCCGCCCTGTTAATCTTTGTACGGCCTTAACGCTGTACACGACTGTGATGTCTTCGATTGCCTTGATTTTATCGGGGTTGATCTCGATTCCCCAATTTGACACCATAAAGCCGAGGAACTTACTCGAACCGACCCCGAATGCACATTTCTCAGGATTGAGCTTCATGTTGTATTTTCTCAATATGTTGAAGGTTTCCTGCAAACGTGTTAACTGATCTTCTATGCGCAGGGACTTAACTAGCATATCATCAATATATACCTCCATTGATTTACCTATTTGTTCTTCAAACATTCTATTCACTAGGCTTTGGTAAGTAACACCAGCATTTTTTAGCCCAAACGACATTACATTATAGCATTAGGTGCCATACTTAGTGATGAATGAAGTCTTTTCCTGATCCTCCGGGTTCATTTGAATTTGATTGTACCCGGAATAAGCGTCGAGAAAAGAGTCTTTGGGACATGCTTTGTTTAAATCATTATAATCTACGCACATTCTAAGTTTGTTCCCCTTTTTAGGGACTACAACTACGTTTGCTAACCATTCGTGATATTTTACTTCCCGAATGGATCCTATTTTGAGAAGTTTGGTTACCTCGTCCTTGATGAATGTATGTTTTACCTCGGACTGGGGCCTTCTCTTTTGTTTTACTGGTCTGAACTTCGGATCCAGGCTCAATCGATGTGTTGTGATCTCTGGTGGGATCTCTGTCATATCTAGGTGGGACTAAGAAAAACAATCCATGTTATTTAAAAGGAATTGAACGAGTTTTTTCCTGAGCTTGGTAGTTAACCGCGTTCCAGGTATACCTTTCGATCAGGAAGGTGTTCGATCAGTATGAGTTGTTCCAGCTCCTCGACCATTGACTTCGTTGCATCAGAATCATCAGGGGTTATGAAGGTTCGAGGTATCATATAATCTTCATCCTCTAAGATCTCCTGCTCCTCCGATGGGGCCGAGGCTGGTGCCTGTGGTTGCTAATTGACTTCTTGTTTTCCCTTTGACTCCGATCCCTTTGTTGACAAAAGAGTCGATACTGGTACTACTTTGTCGATTGCAAACATCTCTTTGGCGGCGGGTTGTTCGCCGTACACCATTTTGATTCCTTCTGATGTTGGGAATTTCAAGACTTGATGAAGCGTCGAAGGTACTGCTCTCATACTATGAATCCAAGTTCTTTCGAGCAGCGCGTTGTATCTCATATCACCTTCGATTACATGGAACTTTGTTTCCTAGATAGTCCCGGCCACGTTTACTGGCAAAATGATTTCCCCTTTGGTGGTTTCACTTACCATGTTGAAGCCGTTGAGTACTCGAGCTGCAGAAATGATTTGATCCTGGAGGCTAAGTTGCTCTACGACCCTCGATCTAATGATGTTTTCCGAGCTACCTGGATCAATCAACACACGTTTAACTTGAATTCTATTTTAAGGATAAATATTACCAGCGCGTCGTCGTGAGGCTGTTTGATCCCTTCTGCATCCTCATCGTTGAAAGACAAGGTATCTTTTGGTAAGTAGTCTCAGGTTCGCTTTTCCCTCGTGATCGTCACCTTGGTGCATTTGAATACCGGTCCTTGATGGATATGGACCCCACCAACGATCATATGAGTCACGTGCTGTGGCTCTTCCTGTTCGTTCTGCCTGTTCGAATCTCTATTTTTGAAGTGATTCTTGGCCCGATCACTTAAGAATTCTCGAAGGTGACCCTCGTTGAATAGACGAGATACCTCCTCTCAGTTGTCTGCAGTCTTCAGTTCTATGACCAACGGGTACCATGGTATTTTCATATTTGATTAGGGTTTCTTTGAGCTGGATCGGTCTGTAAGGGTCTGGGCCATCTAGTGTCCTTAATCCGATCGATGGCTAATACAATACCTGATGCATCAACGCTGAAGTTGTATTCTACAGTCGAGGTATTTCATTGGATCCGGCATCCCTATCGAAACTACTTTTTCTCATAAGCCCCTGGGAACTCTGTCCCCGATCGTTTCTTCTATCATTCCGTATGGGGTTGCGTCCGAGCCCATTATTTCTCCGATCTCCACTGTACGGCTGGTACCTATCCCTATTTGATCGAGATTCCCGATCGATGTCCCTTTTAACTCTGACTACGGATCTGCTGGGATAAATTGATCCAATTGGAGTTCCCAGTTGATCATCTTCTACCCTAATCTTCGACTGATACCGATTGTGCACATCGGCCCAAGTGACACCTGGATATTCGATCAAATTTTGCTTCAACTGTTGTGAGGCTATGGAGCTCCGAGTGTTAAGACCTTGTGTAAAAGCTTGAACAACCCAGTCGTAGGTGACTGGAGGCAAATCCATTCTCTCCATTTGGAATCGAGATACGAATTCCCTGAGCATCTCGTTACCATTCTGTCTTACCTTGAAGAGGTTTGATTTACTTGTTGCAACTTTAATGGCCCCGGCGTGGGCTTTCACAAAAAAACCTGCGAGCATAGCGAACGAATCAATAGAGTTGGGTGGTAAGTTATGATACCATATCATGGCAACCTTCAATAAAGTTTCACCAAATTTCTTCAGTAGAACGTATTCAATCTCATCGTCTTCTAAATCATTCCCCTTTATTGCACATGTGTAAGAAGTGACGTGCTCGTTAGGGTCGGTGGTCCCATTGTATTTAGGGATTTCTGGCATACGGAATTTCTTAGGAATGGGTTTCAGAGCCGCACTTGGAGGGAAAGGCTTCTGCACGAACTTCTTCGAATCCAAACCCTTTAGAAACGGGGGTGCCCCCGTTATTTGGTCAACCTGTGAATTGTACGTTTCTACCTTTTTGTCATTAGCCTCAATTTTCTTTTCACCTAATTCAATCCTCCTACTGAGCTCCTCGAGCATCTTCATAATAGCGGGTTGAGTACATGATTTATTGGTGTTTGATTTATTCGGTACAGGTTCGATTCTCTGAACAACTTTCTGTGATGTTTTGAGCTCAATTCTGCTTGGTGCTCGATTCTGATTTTGGAGTTGCGCTATCTCAGCTTGTTGAGTCTGTAACATATCAAATATCATGCGAACGCTAATTTCACCTTCTCCACGGCTCTGTGCATTCTGATCCACTGCTCGGGCATATCTGCGGACACTATTTCCAGGGTCAACGCCCAGATTTACATTTAGGGCGACGTGTAAACTAACGTGACGGGGTATGCGATTGGTACCCCCTCGTGGCTAGCTTGAGGCACTTCGATCCCTGGGGAGGCTACATTATCGTTTTCTCCATGGAAACCGAGGTCGTCATCGGCG
Source organism: Nicotiana attenuata (assembly GCF_001879085.1). Taxonomy (NCBI): domain Eukaryota; kingdom Viridiplantae; phylum Streptophyta; class Magnoliopsida; order Solanales; family Solanaceae; genus Nicotiana; species Nicotiana attenuata. The sequence goes on from NW_017670946.1 coordinate 378,771, forward strand.
TGAGTAGGTACTGCTTGCGAGTTAGACATGTTGACCCTGAAATCAAAAACACTCACAAGAACAAGCGTAAAGTAGTGTGTGTTATGAAAATAAATACCATGCTATCACTATTATCCTTAGCCCTACGGTGGGCGCCAAACTGTTTACCCTACAAATTGGATAACAATTAAACTTGTAATGTGGTTTTAAGGATACGTGATTTCACCTAATACCAATTGATAAACGTAAAGATTAACAATATAGATTAACAATGAGATGAAGCAAACCAGTCTTCAAACGTGATTCAGCCCTCGAGCTTGAGTGCCCTCGAACTGATCGGTGCCCAAAATAGTTAAGAAACAAACTAACTAATGAACAAGAATATAAGCTAGAAAGTATTGTATTGTTTTGATATGCGTGAATGTAAGATGGTTACAAAATGATTAGGGCCCTCTTTATATAGCAGATGAATCCTAGTTATGGTACAATCCTAGTTACGGAAGCAAATCCCATGATTTGATCTGTTCCGAGACTTACGCCATGATCTTCGGCTAGTCACGGATATCTCGCCTTTCTGCTATTGTGCTTTGCTCGATGTCCGTCTCATTTGGTCTCGATCGCCACTGGCCTCGATCTTCGATAGGTATCTCGGTCCTCGAACTCGATGCCTTATCCTCGTACCTCGGTTTAATCCGTCGCGAGGTCTACCTTCGATGCAATTCCCTAGCCTCGATCAAATAGTAAAATCAGATAGGCCCGATTATAACCGTATACGTTACTAATGATATTTCGTTGGAAATTTCTCTAAATTATGCTAAGTAACAAATATTATTGGTAAAATTAAAGAAAGTTGTTGAGAGAAAGAGCGGTTAGGATTGCAAATTAAAGTCGCAGTTGCTTAATGTATGCAAGATGCAAATTTTAAAGTAAAGGAATCAAATCTCGTTTTCAAGATTGAAAAAAATTGGGTCTTCAAAACACATTATCTCTTAATTATTCTTTTGAAATGGCTTAAAAAGAAGTATTAATAGACAACAATGATGCATCCTATCATTGATTCATTTCACACTTAGCCAGCCCCCCCCACAAACAACAACAACAACATGCATTATGTACAGTTTATGAGATGCTTAAAGGTAAACAATTTTTTCAAAAAAAAAAAAAAAAAGGTATGAAATTGATTTTGAGTTTAAGCTATACTGACAGTGTATACTATTTTTATACTATTAAATCAAATTACCTACAATAACAGAATTGTTTATAACAAGATGGTATGATAACCTAAAAATAGTCTAGAAAGGCTACATTGATAGTATAATCAAAGTCTGCACTGTCAATGACTATAATTTAAACCCTTGATTTATTTAAAATAATAATAAAAGGTTCTAATCTAAAGTTGTGAAAGCAGCAGGTTGGTTCACTGAAAGTGCCAAGTAATAGTGAGTTTCCAGGAAACAGGGGTTGATGACGCAATCCTAAGAGAAGAGAGATGGTGATTTAAAAATTAAAATAATTTTGATTGATATAAGCAATTGGTCCATTGTCTAAACTAAGTGAAACACTAAAGCTCGATACAAGGATTAATTAATCAACAAAAATAATTAATTAGTACTTAGGACCCATAATTTGGACTCCACCCTTTCCCACTCACAATTATTCTCCTCCCTCCGTGCGGCCTTTAAGTATATTTTAGTATTTTGTGCATATCAGATTGTCTCCTTTTTAATTTCAATATAATATTTATGTTGCGATTAAGACATATGTCGCGGTATATTATGGCTGTTAATTAGTACGTTTTAATTAAATTTTCGCTGACAGTATTTTCATGTAATATAATTCTTTTTACTCGTTTAATTACCGAAGTTAATCAGTTCTTTTTTATTAGTAATTCATTTATTCCAATCAAGTATAGCAAATGTTGGTTTGAAAAATTTGGGGATTAATTTCTTGTTCTATTTTTTTTTGTCTCATGATTAACTTTTATAGCATGTATTGTTAATCATATCTTTGTGTATTTGGGAAGGACAATTTTTATTATTTAAAAAACGCATATTCTGATCCAGCTAATAAGTCGATTTTTACCACAAAACAACAAATTACATTATAAGAAATTGTGGGTTTGTACTTTCTTTGATATATAGAGTTTATCTATAGTTACAACAAATAATGTAAGGTATGTTAGTGCAATAATCCATTAGTTCAAATACAATATAAGAAATTACCGTAATATTGAATTTTGTACGGAAAGGCTAATGTCAATCTCACTTATTGTACGATGTTTATTTAAAATGTTGCAAACAGTACTACCCACTCATTGTGTTAATACATTTAGATCTTAATATAAACTCAATATTGCAAGATTATCTTTTGTATCTTGATTATTAAGTTCTTTGAAACTTTTAAATTGAGGTCCCTAAATATTTTTAAAAAGAAGAAAAAATATATATTATTGTAACACTTCGTTATTGCTATGTGCGGGCTTATACTTTTCAGTCATATATATATGCTTTGTTGCTGAATGATAGATGGGTTTTCTATAATAGCATAGTAAAATATAAGCGATTTCTCTGCCATCCAATATTACAATCAGAGATTAATTTGTTTGAAGAGTAGTATTTAGGAGTCTCGCATTTCAATTGAAACTGCAAAGCTTAGGCACACAAGTATGCCAATGATATACTTGTTTTCCTTTTACTTGTTCCAAATAGGATGTGAACCTTTTTAATTCACGTTAAGACTATCTTAATTTTCTTTTTTTGAAAAAGTCATTTTTTATATGGTCAGAGAAGTCACGTACATGAGATCCCCTTTTTTCTAGTCCTTTTTTTTTTGGTTAACTAGGCTATTCTAGTGTTCCCCCGCACTAGGACCAACAGTAATAACATTTCAATCCAAAATTTGTCTTGAGAAAACAGTTCCTGCGATGTCTGTCCAAAAAGCACGATTAGCAAACACCGGAGGAATTGTTGTTACATAAAGTCTATCAAAAAAAAACCTTCTTTGCTCCCTCCTTTGCCAACAGGTCAGCAACTTAATTTGTTCGTCTCCTTGTAACTGTGCTTCACCACTACGTCTCCTAGCCTTAGGATGATTGACCTGCATTCAAAAATAACTGAGTCAAATACATGGTTTCCATTGTTAAGCATTCTTATTACCTCTGTAGAATCTGTGTTGATTCCCAGTGGTGTTAACCCTCTTTCTTCAGCAATCTGCAATCCTCTCAGCACAGCAATAAGTTCTGCTTGTGTATTAGTAGTGTGTTGCATGCTACCCATGAAGCCCAGTACCCAGTTTCTGCTTGCGTTTCTGAAAACTCCTCTTACGCCTCCCTTGCCCGGATTCCCAACAGCAGTCCCATTAGTGTTAAGCTTATAATTGTCTCTTGGTGGGGGGATCCATTTGACCCAGATAGTTTTCTCTTTTGTGGATTTTTTGTCAACTGAGATAGTGATATACTCAGTCGCCTTCGCCATGACAATATTTGCAGGGACTATGTCTTTCTTTTTGTTGAAGAGGTTATTATTCCTAGTGATACCCCAAACCTGTAGAGGCGTGGCCGGCACCCGGTGCCATACTCGGCCCGAGCGTACCACTCTATAACCGTGAACTCTAGAGAGGTAGCCCTCAACTTAGGCCGATGAGGCCATATTCTGAATCGTCTGAATATAACGACTCTCTCCTCTATGGGGTATACATACCCAAAATGTGATATATATATATATATATATATATATAACTATGCAGGCCGACGAAGTCGCCATGAACATCTACTGATATACAAGATATACAGGACTCGTCTACAAGCCTCTAGAGAAAAACTGAACTGTACCATTGTCGGGACAGGGCCTCGACCTACCCATCAAACTTGTATATATAAAATGGACTCCAATGTCTAGATTTGGTAACTCCGAGGAAGTAGAGCTTACCAACCAAGCTGATGTTTGACTCTGTCTGCTGGGAGGGTCTGTCCAACTGTCAATGAGGAACTGCAGACATGAAATGCAGCGTCCCTAGCAAAAGGGACATCAGTACGAAATAATGTACCGAGTATGTAAGGAAACAAAATAACTGAAAGCTGAAACTGAACTGATAATATAATAATTGAAAGTAACTGGGAGTCAAAGATAATCTAAAGATATGCTTACCTGATGATAATGACTCAACTCTCTCAATATAGTAAGTAAAATAGTTGTCCGGCCTTATAAGGCTCGGTATGTGAAACTTCTTGCCGTAGTAGGCTCGCCACAGGCGCTCGTCCATACTAGGCTCTATATCTCGGTCATTCTGGGCTCGCTCATAGGCTCTCGGCTACATAAGGCTCGGTATATAACTCACCATCTGATCAGAGGTTGCCCTATAGGGGCCTGCTCATCGATTATAGCTCGATGGTGGTGCAAATACTGTAATACTGCATATATATAGACCCGCTGCTCTCTTAGCTGATAGGAGACAAAACTAAACTGAATATAAGTCTCGATAAGGGAGAATGTTGTAACTTATGAGACTAGGAAAATGTACATAAATTCAGGAATATGAACTTCTCTTTATGTCCCGTTATCAAACACATGTAGTTACTGGATCATGCCAAAATAAAAGAAAGGTTTAGCCTTAGCATACCTTAAATCTATTGAGTCCTTAATACCTTCCAAGCAATTATTCAAACAACTCAACTCAATCTACCACAGCATAAGGAGATTCAAAATCAGTGCTAAGTAAAGGCTAAGTTTGCAACTTAAACTAGTAGCTCGTTTACGTAAATTTGGACAGCATCTCCCCTGTAACAAGGCCCTCATCCAATACCATATACCAACAACACCAAGAACAAAAAAATAACAACATGTATGCATCATTTTCCAACCTTATATCCGTCATAATACATCACAAAATAGCCCACACACCCCAATCACTTCATACATAAAACGACAACAAAAGTAGTGTCAAACAACCTAAAAATGTAACGAAGAATGACCATCCCACCATTCCGCCATTATGTGGTGTTCTTTTATCTTTCAAAACTCCATAAAATACCAGAAAAATAGACATCCCAAAAACAACACGAAACAACCCACAAAACGGTCCACTACAGTCGAATAACCCGAACTCACTACTTCCGATCACCGTCCCGTGAGTTCTAACTATTAGGAAATGAATTTATCAACCTTCTTTGATATTTAAAGCTTAAATAGAGAAAGTAGACATTTTCTTAAATATGAAGTACCTTCCAAAACTCAAACTATAAAGAAAAAGAGAGGCGATATAGCGATACTTACGTCGTAGGGGTCGTTCTAGTGTTATCGCTTCTTGATTTCGTACCCGGGATGTTAATATTCTTTGAAACCCTTGTGGAGGCCTTGAGTATAAGTTTAGGGTTCTTATTCTGGTCGTGGTATGTGTAAAATTGAAGAAAGAGACGACATAAGGCCTATATATATCCATTTTTGAAAAGTCAAAGAGGTGCTAGCTTGGCACCCTATTGTTGGCTCTTCTTCAGGCGCTTATATCTTTTTAACCGGATGTTGTATGAATGAACGATTAAGAGCGTTAGAAACTACATTCCAAGACATTCAATTTGGTATATAATATGTCCCAAAAAACCTCATATGACACACGAAATGTATTGCTCAAAAAGCTTTAGTGACACACCTACTTGTCACCTATGCAGTCTGTGCAGTCTCACAAAACTGCAAATAGCTCTCTACTACTATGTCGTATCAATAAATGGTTTAATGTGTTAGAAAATAGACTTGTAGACATTCAATTTGGTAGGTGGAGCATCCCCTAATTACAAGTATATTGGGAGAAAAGCTCATCTACATTTGGCCTAAATTTCAGCATATTTATGAATGTAACTTGTGATGATCTTTGCCAACTTTTGTTCCACAACTCACTTGACTTCAAAACATAACACACGACTATCATAAGACAAAAATAATTCATAACATAACCTCCTTATAATTTTGAGAACCCTAGTCTCACCCCAAAAGCACATGTTATAACATTCCCAGCTTGTCGACTTTCAACGAAACTTATTTTCTTGAATTGGTTTAGCTTCTAAGGCTTCCAAACCTCTTGGTACTTGCAGTCCACGATCTTAGATATTTGTAACCTCCAAGTTAACATGTTTAACTTAATTTATGTACTTTCAAAGATGGTCTCATTTCTGAGCTTACATTAATTGACTTACAAATACTCTTTCGTACGAAGATATGGGGTGTAACATTACTCCCCCTTTGGATCATTCGTCCTCGAATATTGACTGATGCGGTTATTAGTCTCATAACCTGTAGCTCTTACAAATACTTTACTGCTGCCCTTTCCATCTAGGCAACTATTCTGTGAATAAATCCAAAGGCCAGGGGATTCCCCCATTTAGGCCTCTTTCTCACACCATGACTTGTCGTCGGAATTCTTCCAATCTCGTAACTATTTCTATCTTATGTCATGCAACCTGTATGACTCTGTCCTTATATGTGAGTCTATGTGACTCTTCTCTCCCTTTTCCTTCAGATTTTAGCCAATCTCTATGCCTCACTTTGTGAACATATACAGAACTATGACAAGTTGTCCCTCTGGGAATGTATAGGTGTATTGAAGTTTTTCGCTCGGTACTTTGTCAAACTTACAACTATTGCTATATCTTGTTGCATTGCCTCGGTTAGCTATGCTTATGGCTTTACTATATCTAGGTAGCTTATACTATACCACAACACTTACTTTGATTTATTATGGCCAAGGTCTGCTACCCAACTTTAGGTTAATCTCTCGCTGCTTATCCTATATATATGAATTTATAGTGACTGTGGGTTTGGGGTTTATGTGGGCCTCCCCTTGAATCGTTGTCAGGCTCTCACTTGGGCCCTTTGGGCATGTTGACTTTGTCCCTTTGGGGGCCGACTGGACACTTTTTTGGAGTATAGGCCCATTGTCCTTGCTGGGTATTGGGTCTCTCCTCTCTAGTCCCGCTTTCCTTTTCGTGCTTCTATTAGGTCGTTCCCTTGTGGGTTGGTTCTTTGGGAGGGGAGTGTTTTCCTTTGTGCTGTGATTTGGGCTGATGTCTTGCACAGAGTTAGGCTTTGAATTATAACGGAAAGTTTGTGTTTCGAGAAACTTACGAAATTAGCGTCAAACATTTGGACTTGTATGTAGTCCATTGAATTGGTACTTTTTCCTTTCTTACCCTAATTATTTGTTGTTTGTGTTGCCTGGGGGGGGGGGGGGGGGGTATTCCTATTTTCTTCTTTAGGAAGGATACCGTTTTCCATCTCTATTCTTCATCGTTATTGGCTTTAGCATTGGAATATTCCAGGCAGTCCTGTGTCGAGGGAAGGTGAGGCTTCTGCCTGTGTGTGCACCCTCTCAGGGTGTGTCTCAGTCTTTCACATCCTGTACATATGATGTTTTTCCCTTCATAAACAACCACTTGTTTGTGGTCTCCAATGGTGATAGATGTTACAACTGGTAATTCCAGTGGGACTTGGATGCAGGTTCTAGCATATCTACCCCTAGTATCGCTGATGTGCACGTATCAACCTTGAGTAACTTCCCACGCCTCCTGTCCACTTTTCCAGTACATCTTTGTCATAGAATTCAGATGGTAGCTGAGGAAGTCGTATCCATATAGCAGTAAGGGATAGTGTGGCTTTGTGGGACAAATTTTGGTTCCCACCTTCTAACTGAGAGGAAGTTTTCGGATAAGAACCATGACCTTGGTGTATTGCCTTGATCAAATTTTCTTCCTTTCCAAACATGACTATAAAGAAGTCCCATCCTAGGTCAATCAAGATTAACTGTTCGGAGGGGTTCCATAGTTCAATTAGTTTGGATCGGAGAAGATGATGTGGCATATGTAGGCCAAAAAGTTTTATAATGACTGAGAAGCGCCATGGTTCGTAGAGTTCGTTCTTATCTTCTTGAGAGAGAATGATTGGACCTAGGTTTTCCTTGCCCTTTAACTCACATCCTGATTATCAAAGTCCGATGCATAGTAGTCCATTTGTGAAGTGTCCTGTTTGTCAAGGAGCATTTCGTTGTAGGAGTCTGCTTGGTTGGTATCTTCCTCCATGGGGTTTGTATCCGGTGGTTCCGGTGGCATGTTGGGTATTTTGGGTGTATTATCCATTAGGTTGTGTGTAGTGAGAGGTGAGAGTTTCTCTCTCTAATTTTTTTGTCAATTCATGTTTTTCTAATCCTTATTATAAAGTGTCTTCAGCTTGATTCTTAATAATTATGTTTGGAAATCTAACATATGACCGCGTTTTCCTTCACAAAAATAAGTATAGTACTACACATTCAAACTTCTAACTCTTTTCTTATTTACTACGCGACGTCCAAATAAAACGGTTGCAACACAAATGGTTTTTTTTGTGATTTTATCTCATTCTCCATAGAGTTCAAGCTCTGCTTTAATGGAGATCGAGAGAAAAATGAACGAGAGGGAGAGATGAACAAATGAGCTAAGATATTCTGAAAATGAAAAAACTTGATTATCATTCTCCTTGTATCTGTATTTATATAATGTTAACCGCCTATAACCAACTAACAGCTCATGTACAACAATCAAGATCTAACTATAATACTCTACAACTAACTCCATTTACTTCAGCAAGTTACTCTTATTTCAACACTCCCTCTCAAGTTGGTAGGTGCAAAAATGCTCAGCACTTCCAGCTTGGATAACAAATGCTCATGCTGCGATCTCAATAATGCCTTGGTGAGTATATCTGCCTGCTATTCCTTAGAGCTCACATGCACTGTTTCACGATCCCTTTCTGTATCTTTCCCCTAATGAAATGGCATTCTAACTCTATATGCTTTGTCCTCTTATGATACACTGGATTTGTAGAAATTTGGAGGGCTGTTTTATTGTCACAGAACAATTTTACTGGCACTTCTACTTCTGCCCCTAGTTCTTTAAGTAGCCCTATCAACCACATCAACTCATCAAAAGTCCAAGCCATGTTTCTGTATTCTGCTTCTGCTGAACTCCTTGAAACTGTGTTTTGTTTCTTGGACTTTCAGGGAGATAAGTGAGTTTCCATGTTTGAAAATGAACCCTGCGAACTGACTTTCTAGTATTAGGACATGATGCCCAATCAACATCACAATATGCACTCAATGTGTTGCTCTTCTCACTGCTCATCAGTACACCCATGTCTGGTTCCTTTTTGACATATCTTACAATTCTCAAGGTTGCCTCCCAAGCTCTTAGGCTGCTGCATAAATTGGCTCAATGTCTGCACTCCAAAGGCTATATCTGGCCTTGTTAGAGTGATATAAAAGCTTCCCAAACCGGTACTTTCCTTTGTCTTGTAACAGTTCATCTCCTTTTACACCTGTGATATCATCAAGCTCCTTTACTGTAAGTTTCTGATTATATTCAAGTGGAGTTACCATTGGCTTTGTTCCACCTAGTCCTAGTTCTTCAATAAGGTCAAGACAATATTTCCTTTGAGTCATCAAAATTCCCTTAGTCGACCTGCTAAATTCCAGCCCCAGAAAGTATTTCAACTCACCAAGATCCTTCATCTTGAAAGTTTGGTGCAACTTCTACACTTTCTATGCAGATTGGAGCTAGTGGCTGATCGAGAGGTTGGTTGCTATCACTGCATTCAGGAGACCCAAGGTAGTTCTGCAGGCGTCCGCAGGCCCTGGCGTCCCCTTCTTTACTGCATTCTATTTTACTTTTTCTCCAAGACAGATGTATATTTTTCTTTCAAACCAATATTTGTAGTATTCGTAGACTGTTCGTGAGTTGTGACACCAGTTTTTTGGGTGGAATTATTTCGGTTTTCGTTATTAGCATAAAGATAATCTTTTAAACTGTGTTCTTCCGCATTTATTTCCGCTAATTTACTTTTTGTTAAGTTTTAATTATTAAAAATAAAGGAAAAAGGTGAAATATTCTATAACATTGGCTTGCCTAGCGAGTACAATGTTAGGCGCCATCACGGTTCCGACGGTGAGAAATTCGGGTCGTGACAGTAACGGTGGGCTTTTTTTTGTATTTTGAATCTACATGGCAACCTATTAGATTGTAATATCCCTCACGTGTGTGTCTTTTGAGTTAGCAATAGTCACAATACAGATTATAATTTTTCTTTCCTCGTTGCGCAGGTCCATTTCCTCTAGATGTCATCAATGTTGTTGCCTCTCCCATTTCAGTTGAGGGCATTGCATTTGTTATGTTCCTCTGGCTTTCCCTGTCTATCAACATTGAATATGCGTTGTTGATTGAAGGTACTGGGACCATCATTAAGAGCTGGCTCCTTGCTTGCTCATAAGATTCATCGAGTCCCATAAGAAATTGGAAAAGCTATAGCCACTCCATAAAGGTCGCAAACTCACGAGACTTAGCACAATTGCAACCAGGATTTGGGGCTAAGCTATCAAATTCAGCCCAGAGTAAACGCAGCTTAGAGAAATAGCCAGAAATTGAACTTGTTCCTTGATTGATAATTGCAATCTCCTTGTGAATTTGAAAAATTCTAGAACAGTTGATTTTGTCGAATCTCTCTTTCAAATCCTCCCATACTGATGCTGCATTTGTGGAATATACTATTCCACTATATAATTCTTTTGATACACAGTTCATAATCCACGATAGGACGATTGCATTACATCTCTCCAATAAATCAACCAAATTTGGACCAAAGCTTTCTCTTTTACAGGTGCCGTCTATGAACCCTAGTTTGTTCCTACTTAGGATTGTGATTCGCATCGCACGACTCCACAGAGTAATTCTCTGGTCCAGTCAATGGAAGAGATATTAAAACAGTACCTGAAGTGTTTGTTGAGTGCAGAAATAGCGGGTGATTGTGGCTCAATTTCTCTGGCTCAGTGTTGTCAGTCGCCATCTTCAGCTGGTAAATTGTGAATCTAAGGATCGAAATTGACTGTACTAACAGACATAAGGCTCTGATACCGTGTGATTTTATCCCATTCTTCACAGTGTCCAAGCTCTGCTTTTATGAAGATCAAGAGAGAAATGAACGAGAGAGAGAGAGAGATGAACAAATGAGCTAAGATATTTCGCAAACGAGAGAACTTGATTATCATTCTCCTTGTATCTGTATTTATACAATGTTAACCGCCTATAACCAACAAACAACTCATGTACAACTGTCAAGATCTAACTACAATACTCTACAACTAACCCTTCCAATAGTTAGTCATTTAACTAACTCTAATGGACTGTTAACTACAATTACTAACTCCAGTTACTTCAGCTCAAGTTACTCCTATTCCAACATTTTTCTGGTCGTTTACTAAAGCCATCACGGCAAGAGGGAGTGGTTATCAGTGAATTTTTAATGTGTCGACAAATTACTTCAATTTTTGTGTAATTTGACTTCGAGCGGGTAATATTTACTGCTGCTTTGCTAATTCCAATACTTTTCTTTTTATTCTTTTTGGGGATCATCATTAATAGGATTTGTACGGTGGGACGTCTACTAAAGGAGAAATATTCTCTATTAGAATTTTTTTCTTGAAAGCTCTGTTTAAAGGTGTAAGTAGTGACGGAAGCAGAAATTTATATAAGAGAATTCAAAAATATTTTTGGATATCATAGTTGACTTTAAACGTATGACCTAAGATAACTTTTGAATTCCATTTACCTTTACACTCTACTGTTTCTTCATGTCAATGGGATTCAGAGCTTACATATAACTCAAGAATTTTATTTCTTCCTTACATGCACAATGTAATTTTGACGAAGGAGGTTCGCCCCTTTTATCGCACTTAGTTCTGTCACTGGGTGGAGAATACCACAACTCTTGGTGGTAATTAGAGTACTTAAATAAAAAATAAGGTTATTAGCTCTATCTATATGGATGTGTTGATAGGGTGGAGAATTCCTTTGGAGAAACTAATTATCCATTCTCCTTTATTTTTCTAATTGCTGATTTTGAAATAGTGTCATTAAAGCTTCTCTTGTCTAGTTTTTAACAAGACTATCATTTTTCTTGGGGGAAAAAGTGAATCTAGATTGTTATTATCTCATTATTTGATGCCCAAAAAATGCATAAAGAATCTCTTGCATTTTATGGAGAAAACGTGGATATTACAATCGATGAAATCCAAAAGTAACACATTATACCCATTTTTGTAGGCTTCTGTAAAGTGTGCACAAGTTTGGTATATTGTACCGGCAGAGGCGGATTTAGGGGGCCGGAAGGGGTTCATCAGAACGTCCTTCGTCGAAAAATTATATTGTATATATAAGGCAAAATTTATGTTTTGCCTCTATATATTAAGTTTTGAACCCCTTTAACACAACTCAAAAGTGTAGTTTAGTGGTCAAGGGGGTTCAAAACCTTCTTATGGTTATAGGTTCAATTCCCACTAGCTAAAAAAAAAATTTTTGAACCCCATTCACGGAGATCCTGCCTCCGCCACTGATTGTACGTACTATTTACTTTTTTTCCTAGAAAAAGTGACACCTTTCTTATTTTCAAAAGTAAATATTTTTATGAAAAGTAAAGTGACACAAATTTGGTATATTGTACGTACTATTTACTTTATGTATTTAAATATACTTAAGAAATAAAATTAATATCCAAGCTCATATAAAAATTTGATACGTTAAGTATCATATTTCATTACTTCTTTTTTGGATGGAAGGAATAACTTATGTTACTGAAAAAATAAGGACAGTTAAAATAATTGACAAGATTAGTTCTTCAGGTTAAAGTATACTCCCTCCGGCCAAAATAAGTGATTTTTTTGCCTTTTTTTTTGTGGTCCAAAATAAGTGATTTTTCCAGATTTCAAGAATGAATTAATTATTTTTTTCCTACATTGCCCTTGGAGTAAATAGTGTTGGACTATGTGTTATGAGTGTTTATTTGAAAAGATAATAAAGGTTAATATGGTCAATTTGATTGCTAATTAATGCTAAAGGTGAATTTCTTAATCTGTGTGAAATCAGCTAAAAAATCACTTATTTTGGACCGGAGGGAGTAGATAATAGCTACTAATATGAATGTACATGGACTTTAAATACTCCCTCCGGTTCACAATAAGTTTCCAATTTGCTTTTGGCACGTCCATTAAGAAAATACTAAATTCCAATGGACAAAAATACCTAGTATGACTAAACTACCCTTAATTAAATATTTAATGTGAGGAGTAAGAAAACTTTTAGGGATATGTACACAAGGATAATTTTGTAAAAACAAATTGAATTCTTTCTTGATTATTTAAAATGGACACTTATTTTGGACCAAAATAAACAAGCAAATTGGTTACTTATTGTGGACCGGAGGGAGTAATCAAATGCTCAAATAATTACAATTATTTCTATTAGTCACCAAAAGCACCAAAGTTGAAAGGGTGATTTTTAAAAATTGCCAGATTTACAACTGGTCGTTCAAAAATAGCCCAATTTCAAAAGTAATCGAAATTTAGCCACTTTTTATGTAAAGATAAATCTGAGCGAAAACACTGTTCAAAACCCGAAAAATACTCCAGGATATTATGCTGGAGTTCCAGCATAAGTATACTTGAACTCCAGCATAAACACTAGTACTCCAACATAATATACTGGAGTTCCAGCAAGTATAATGGTCCAGTATAATATACTGGAGTTGGGAGCACCAGTGCTCCAGTCTCCAGTATATTATACTGGAGCCAGCAAAGTATACTGGTCCAACATAATATGCTGGAGTTCATACACAAGTGCACCGAACTCCAGTATATTATGCTGGACCGGTCTCCATTGCAGACAAAACGGTTGGTTTATTTTTCATTGACTTGGTAAACGCTGGCTATTTTTGACCGACCAGTCCGAAAATTGACTATACCGTGAAATTTTAACAAGTTGAAAGTTTATTTTATGAAAAGGAGGCCCAGAAAAAAAGAGAAAAATAAAACATTTTTCCAACTGATCTATCGAATATCGAAGTCGAAACCAGATGCATGCCTAGATATTTTAAAGCGTAAAGCTAAAAAGTATTTAAATAGATGGGGAAAAAAGGGGAGAAAAAGAGAAATGGGAAAAAGGAAAAAAATTTGGTGCCTTGTGTTTAATAAGCAGGACACAGAATGTCCTTGCCTTGAAGAGAGCAGACTAGTAAAACACCGACACGCCTGAACCACAGTGGAAAAACCACGTGGTGACCAATTATTACTGAGCCCTGCTGACGTGTCATGTGGGACCCATCTCCTTCCACAAAATTAAGACACAGTCAGGCGCATCCCAGCCCAGGTGCTTTAAAGGTTGGAACTCTCCCCTACTGCCATCATAGGCGGTTGCACCCACCTCCTACGTCAAATAATATTTTTTTTTTCGATTTTAATTAATAGTTTGCATTTCTTTTACTGCTATCAATAGATTTTAATATAGTAACATGTAAATAGTCAGTAACTAGTATTTTTTAGATCAAATCAACTTTTTACGTGTAATCATTTATTAAGTAATATAATTTTATATAT
>NW_017670946.1:393202-399637 GCF_001879085.1 Nicotiana attenuata
TATATATATATATATATACTTTTTATATTATTGATGCATAACAATTAAACTCCTATTTTCTAATAATGGCGTATCTCAATTAATTTGTGTATATGCGTAAAAAAAAAAATTATATGACTTTAATTTCTTGCCTAACGTTTTAACCATTAGAAAACTCACTGGGACAGGTAGAAAAATTTGTCTATGTAAACTAAAATATAAGGACTCACACTAAATATAGTTTCTAAAATCAGATATATAACTATTTAATTAAAATTCTTATGTCTTAACCGTTGAATCATTTTTCTGAAAAGGGTGAAGCTTCCACGACATGAAAAATGATTTTTAAGTGTGTATGGGGTCGAATTTGACCAACCACGTTCTTCAAGCCAACACGACCGACCGAGTGTGTGCGAGTCCGGCTGGAAGGGCGACCTATGAATAATAAGAGGGACGACTTCTTGATCACGCCGGCCGCTCCATAGCATGTACTTTATTTTCTGCCTTTTAACATTCAAGCAAGGATCCTCTATTATATAAAGAGGGATCCAATCTTGTAAAGGGGGATTTATTCATTTTTACTGGAAATACATTATCTCTCTCTCTCTCTTCTCTCTCTAACATTATCTCTCTCTTACCTTTCAAAGATCATCAACTTCTCTCATTCAACTGATTTATACCATTGTTGTCTGATTCTATGCTCGAGATCATCCTAGGGTTTATTATCTTCAACTATGATTTACCCCTTCATCTACATTGATTGATTTGCTTAGAAAGTATTATACAACTTTTGAGTCAAACAATTTGGCGCCGTCTGTGGGGATTTCGGTAGTTTAAATCATAGTTCACATCTAGGATATCAGAAACAACCATCGCTATTCTTTAGGCCTCATAGAAGCTAACAAATGGCAGATAAAGAGTCAAGGTTGAAAATGATAGCAGACGTCTCAACCAACCTCATAGGCCCACTCAACAAAGCCGTTAGAGAAAACACCGCGAATGTAACACCAAGTAGCGTACCGGAGGGGGAGATCTCACCCTCCTTACTCGAAGATCTAACGATTTTGCATGAGAGAGGGACTTCTACATCTGCAGCAAAGGAAACGCCCCCGGTAGTCAAAAAGCTACTAGAGGAATGGTTGACGAACACTCTAAGTAGCATGCTCGAGAAACCACCTCAGGGAAATATCAAAGATCCGTCGATGGCAGAAATAGCCACCGCCACTGGCGAGCCCAGCGTTGTACGAACAAGTAACGCCCACACCGATACCAATGCAAGCAATGATGCGCTCACAGCCATCCTTAAGAAAATGGGGGAAATGGAGAACGAGAATAAAGCACTTCGTGATCAAATGAAGGAGCACCAGGAAAGGGTAGACAAGATACCTGGTGCCCCTAAGCTACTGCCGAAACGCGATATGGGAAGATTCGTCGAGCAACCATATGAGGAAGCTGCTCCTCACCCAATCCCTAAAACCTTCAAGATGCCACCGTACTTGAAAATATACGACGGGACCACGGATCTAGAAGATCACCTGATTCATTACGTGACTGCCGTAAAAGGCAATGACCTATCGAAAGAACAGGTGCCATCTGTGTTGCTGAAAAAGTTTGGTGAGACTTTGACGGGAGGAGCACTCACATGGTACTCTCAATTACCAGCCAGATCGATATCGACGTTCGAAGAGATGGCGGACAAGTTCGCCACCGCCCACGCAGGAGCAAAGAAAGCCGAAGATAGGGTCAACGATATCTTCGCCATCAGGCAAACAACGGGTGAAGGACTCAGGGACTTCCTGGCGCGATTCAATAGGGTAAGAATGGGACTGCTGAACATATCAAAAGGAATGGCGGTCGCAGCTTTCCAAAACGAGCTGAACAGAGACGGATCCAAAGCAACCAAAAAGCTGCTCAATCGGCTCATGAAGTATCCCCCCACCACGTGGGAAGAGATTCATAATGCCTATTGCGCCGAAGTAAGAGTGGATGAAGACGACCTTAACGGCCCAACCCAACGACTAACGTCCGTACAATCATAAGTAAGGAGGGACCGACGCAACGACGGGCGACGGGAACCACTCCCACGCTTCAACAGAGAAAGGCATCAGCCTTACGTCAGAACTCCTAACCCGCCTCCTCCAAGACATCCAGATGCCGTGCGGCGACATGCCGCCCCGCTTCGAAATGAAAGAGGTATGCCCCCATTATTATCCATTCATAACTTTTGTGCCTCCCCTTCAGAAATAGTATACGCACTAGAAAAGCTGGGCACGAAGGTGCAGTGGCCACAAAAAATGAAATCAGATCCTAGTGCAAGAAGGTGGAATGTCCTATGCGAATTCCACCAGGAAAGAGGACACAAGACCGAAGATTGCATAGGTCTACGGCAGGAGGTGGT
Source organism: Nicotiana attenuata (assembly GCF_001879085.1). Taxonomy (NCBI): domain Eukaryota; kingdom Viridiplantae; phylum Streptophyta; class Magnoliopsida; order Solanales; family Solanaceae; genus Nicotiana; species Nicotiana attenuata. The sequence continues at coordinate 395,580 of NW_017670946.1, forward strand.
CAGAATGCTGAACCAGGGATACCTGAAGAAGCTGCTCAACGATAAAGGGAGGGCTAATTTCGCTAGAGGACGCGACCAATCCCAAGGACCACCAAAACCACCTTCGCCAGCGCGCACCATACAGATGATCGGCGGCGGCGGCGACGACTCGGCAATCAACCATGTAAAGTTCACCACCACACACAAGTTGAAACGCACTATCGCTCACGAACGGTATGATGACTTCGAAGATGGCATCACCTTAGATAAGTCTGATGCCGACAGTTTGTCTTTCCCTCATTATGATGTTTTAGTTATAACTTTACGATTGCTGATACCGACGTGAAAAGAATCATGGTAGATGATGGAAGCGGCGCGTGTATTATCCACCCAAGAGTCCTCATGCAAATGAGGCTCGAAGATAAGATAATACTACGTTGCATAACACTAATGAGTTTTAACAATGCAGTAGAGCGTACCTCTGGAGAGATATCATTGCCAGTCCTGGCGGCGGGAGTCACGCTGGAAACCACGTTCCACATCATGAACCAGGAAACGGCCTACAACGTCATCATGGGGCGTCCGTGGATACACTCCATGCGGGCCATCCCCTCGAGTCTCTATCAAGTAATCAAATTCCCCACCCCATAGGGAATATTCAGCATTCGAGGTGAGCCATACCGCCCAGGAATGTTACCAAATTGCCCAAGACTACACATACCAAACAGCTGAAGGGAGCAAGGGCGGAAGCATAGCAATTAGCCATGTCGGGAACCCAAATCAACTCGACGAGAGAGGTTATAAGGGACCCAGATGTCCTAGAAGCCTGTAAAGCGACAGTCGAGAACCTCGACCCTGTACAGCTGGACGGTACCGACAGTTCAAAGAAAGCCTACATCGGACACAACCTCTCTGACCCAGGTAACTATCACGAATTCTTAACTAACCATGCAGATTTATTTGCCTTCTCTAATTCAGATATGCCGGGGATCCCGAAAGACATCGCCACTCACAAGCTGAATGTCGACCCACTTTATCCGCCCATAAGGCAGATAAGGAGGAAATTCAACGCCACAATCAACGAGGCAGTCAGTGAAGAGGTAGATAAACTACTATCCAACGGTTCTATCAGAGAATCGAAGTACCCCAATGGGTCGCCAACGTGGTCATGGTTAAAAAGAAAAACGGGAAATGGAGAATGTGCGTAGACTTCATCGACCTGAACAAGGCATGTCCAAAGGACTCCTTCCCATTGCCCCATATCGACCAGCTGATCGATGCAACAGCGGGGCACGAGCTGCTAAGTTTCTTGGACGCCTACTCTGGCTATAACCAAATCTTAATGGCTGAAGAGGACCAAGAAAAGGCAACTTTTATCACCCATCGGGGGACGTACTGCTACAGGGTGATGCCCTTCGGACTGAAAAATGCGGGTGCAACATACCAAAGGTTGGTCACCAAGATGTTCAAGGAATAGCTCGGTAAGACAATGGAGGTTTATATCGACGACATGTTAGTAAAGTCGGTTAAGAAGGAAGATCATATCGACCATTTAAAGCAAGCCTTCGAGATACTGAGGCAGTATGGGATGAAGTTGAACCCAGAAAAATGCGCCTTCGGCGTGGCCTCGGGGAAATTTCTAGGCTTTCTCATATCGTAACGAGGCATCGAAGTCAACCCCGACCAGATTAAGGCTATAGACACAATACCCGAGGTTCTGCACAGCAAGAAGCAAGTACAGAAACTAATGGGGCGAATAGCTGCCTTATCAAGGTTCATCTCGCGATCCTCGGATAGATGCCATAAATTCTTCAGCGTGCTGAAGAAAGATCATGGACTACAATGGAACGAAGAATGCATCGAGGCCCTAAGGAAATTGAAGGCATATCTATCTTCGCCGCCACTGCTCGTCAAAGCAGACCCCGGCGAGTGCCTACTTGTGTATCTGGCAGTATCCGAAGTCGCTGTCAGCGCTGTCTTGGTCCGCGAAAACAAAGGTACGCAATCCCCTATTTATTATATCAGCAAAACATTAGTAGATGCCGAAACGAGGTACCCCCACCTCGAAAAACTGGCTGTGGCGCTGGTCGTAGCCGCGAAAGCTCAAACCTTATTTTCAATGCCATCCCATAAAGGTAATAACAACCTTCCACCTAAGAGGCATCCTACACAAACCCGAGCTCTCGAGTAGGCTCGCCAAATGGGCCATAGAGCTCAGCGAGCATGACATAACCTACCACCCAAGAACCGCCATCAAGTCACAGGTACTCGCCGACTTTGTTGCCGATTCCAATGCAGGGATAGTGCCAGAGGTGGGACAAGAGGCCCTTCGTGCCTCTGCTCACACTGAACTCTGGACCCTCTACACTGACGGCGCTACGAGTGCCTCGGGATCGGGACTGGGACTCGTCCTCGAAGTCCCCACGGGCGAAATAATTCGCCAGTCCATACGATGCCCCGAGATGACTAACAACGAGGCCGAGTATGAGGCTGTGATTGCAGGCATGAAATTGGCCATCAAATACGGGGCCCGTCGACTCATCCTCCACTGCGACTCTCAACTCGTCGTAAATCAAGTCACCGGGACTTACCAAATCAAAGAGCAACGGCTACAAAAATATCAGTCAGAGATCCGCAAGCTGATGCATGAGTTCGACGAATGTCGCTTCGAGCAAATCCCCAGGGCACAAAATGTTGAGGCAGATAGCCTAGCTAAACTAGCCGCAGCCACCAGAAATATCAACAAAGAAAATGTGGTCACTCTCCTCCATTCGGCCGTCGACCATGTCGAGGTATTCTCTTTAAACTTGACTTGGGACTGGCGCAACCAGTTTGTATCCTACCTGCAGGACGGAACACTCCCACGCGACAAAAAAGAAGCCAAGAAACTCCGGGTACAAGCTGCCCGATACAGCCTGATCAATCACGATCTCTACAAAAGAACATTTGGTGGTCCCCTTGCCAAGTGCCTCGGGCCGCATCAAACGAGGCAAGTATTAGAAGAAGTGCACGAAGGCCATTGTGGCGCCCATACAGGGAACCGCGCCCTTGTCCGATGCCTCATCCGCGCCGGCTATTACTGGCCTACCATGAAGAAAGAGGCAGCAGATTATGTTCGAAGATGCGAGCAGTGCCAAAAGTACGCCCCCATGATACACCAGGCAGGGGAGCTCCTCCATTCGGTCACCTCGCCATGGCCCTTCATAAAGTGGGGAATGGACATAATCGGCCCTCTACCGATAGGACGAGGAAAGGTACGCTTTCTTCTAGTTTTGACTGACTATTTTTCTAAATGGGTGGAAGCAGGTGCGTACGCACAAATACGCGAGCAAGAGGTCATCGCCTTTATATGGAAAAATATCATATGCCGTTTCGGCATCCCTAAAGAAATCAGCTGTGACAATGGGCCCCAGTTCATCGGTAGAAAAACAACCGAATTCTTCGAGAAATGGCACATCAAACGGATACTCTCCACTCCGTATCATCCCGCCGCCAACGGCCAAGCCGAGTCTTCCAACAAAACAATATTGAACATATTGAAAAAGAAGCTCGAAGAAGCTAAAGGGCTATGGCCCGAATTATTACCTGAAGTATTATGGGCATACCGGACTACGCCCAAATCCAGCACGGGAGAAACACCGTATTCACTGGTCTATGGGACCGATGCAGTCATACCCGTCGAGATCGGAGAGCCAAGCCTGAGATATTCCCATACCAGCGGAGCGGATAACGATGAAAGCAGGTTACAAGATCTGGACGAAGCCGAAGAACGAAGAGACATGGCCCATATAAGGATGACAGCCCAGAAACAGCAGGCAGAAAGATATTACAACAAGAAAGCCAAAGTAAGATCACTCAAAGTTGGCGACTACGTCCTCAAAGCCAAAACACTGGCATCGAAAGACCCGAATGAAGGAAAATTGGGGACCAACTGGGACGGACCATACAAAATCATTGCAGCGGCGAACAAAGGAGCATTCCAACTAGAAACGATGGAAGGAAAACCGCTCCAAAACAATTGGAACGTCGCCCACCTAAAATACTTCCACTTCTGAAAGGCATCTCCTGAGTCGTACTCT
>NW_017670947.1:0-7299 GCF_001879085.1 Nicotiana attenuata
ACCTTTCATGAGGCTAAGCCCTGCCTCCATATTTGCATAAGGCTAAGCTCTGCCTTCCATTTGCATGGGACTAAGCTCTGTCCCGAACCTTGCATGAGGTTGAGCCCTGCCTCCATATTTGCATAAGGCTGAGCTCTGCCTTCCATTTGCATGGGACTAAGCCCTGTCCCGAACCTTGCATGAGGCTAAGCCCTGCCTCCATATTGCATAAGGCCACGCTCTGCCTTCCATCTGCATGGGACTAAGCCCTGTCTCTCATCTTGAATGAGACTAAGCTCTGTCTCCCCTCTTGCATGAGGCTAAGCCATGCCTCCATATTTGCATAAGGCTAAGCTTTGCCTTCCATTTGCATGGGACTAAGCCCTGTCCCGAACCTTGCATGAGGCTAAGCCCTGCCTTCATATTTGCATAAGGCTAATCTCTGGCTTCCATCTGCATGGGACTAAGCCCTGTACCGCATCCTGTATAAGGCTAAGCTCTACCTTCCATCCATGTGGGACTAAGCCCTGTCCCGCATCCTGCATGAGACTAAGCTCAGTCTCCCCTCTTGCATGAGGCTAAGTCTTGCCTCCATATTTGCATAAGGATAAGCTTTGCCTTCCATCTGCATGGGACTAAGCCCTGTCCCGCATCTTGCGTGAGACTATGCTCTGTCTTCGATTTTTGCATAAGGCTAAGCATTGCCTTCTCATGGGACTAAGCACTGCCCCTCCTTGCATAAATGTTGCTCTATTCCGGCACTATCTATTTGCTCCTCTTTCGGGCTAAGCTCTGCCCTCAACCTCACAAGACTAAGCCTTTTCTTGTTGACTTTAGCATCATATTGTTGCATCTCATGGGCTGAAATATCGCCAACCTGTCCAAAGGCGCCATAGTCTAAAGGCATCATCCTCATAGCCGAAAGACACCATGCCATGGCCTGAGGATCTCTCAAATTTGCATATCATTATTCAAAGGCGACATGGTTCGGAGGCACCATTTTCATGGCTTGAGAACATCATTTCATGGCCTGCGAATCTCTTATCTCACAATTCATGGCCCAGGACATCATGGTCTAAGGACATCATCCGCACCGTCCAAAGACAACTTTCATGGTCCGAAGGGAATCCGCATCATGTTTAAATTTCCGCACAAATACATGTTCGTGGAATCTCTTTATCTGCAGATGACCAGTAAGCAACTGCTATCCCAACAGGAACGACCTCGCTCCAGTCCCGTCAACTATCTTAAACTTGACCGTTCACCATAACCACTCTTTCACCCATCCCGAAATCTCACATTCGTTCTTGTAATAACTTCATCGGTATATTCCGCCAATGGATCCGGAACTACACATGGCCTGATTCCTCTAAAACCAGGGATATGTAGGCAGCTCAGAGACCAGGGTTCGACCCTTATTATTTCAGAACATCCCAATCGGTCAAAATTGGCCATCATTTCTTTACTCGAAAACTCTTTCATCCTTCCCGGGTAAAGGGGGCGGCTGTTGATACCCAATTTTTCCCTATAATATTTTAAAATGCATATATACTTTCAAAACTATGCATTAGCATCAATTGATATTTTTTCGTAATTTCTATATTTTTAAATTAATTTATTCTAGTGTTTTATATTTATAAATGATTACAAAATTGCATCACAAGTGGCTCTATAACATTTCATTGATTTAATTTTGTTATTTATAGCCATATAAAGTTTAAATTATTTCACAAATGGCCAGATTTACACCTTTTGGTTACAATTGCAATAATTTTGCAATTATAGCCCATGCATACATCATTGCATTATCTTACCANATTCTAGACCTCTATAGCAACCTTACTCTGATAAATTGTACATGCATCATGGTCAAACCTAGCCGGGTTAATATGTTGTCCACATAATAACCCTTTAAGACAAGCCTTATCCAAAGTCTGCCATGGTTTTCATAATCCGAACGGACGCAACCACGTTTTGTGCATTAATTTGGAGAACTAAATGCCCATATGCTAATCATGAATGTATAAATAGTCGAATCGGGTGGGGGAAAAGGGCCTAACCTTTTTGTTTTGCAGAAAATGAGATGCTGAAGGAAGCGAGGGAGGACATCTGGCTAGAGCCTATCTGCTGCTAGGTCTACGAGAGCTGGGGAACCTGGTTGATAGAGTTAGAAAGATCGAGTCTGAGGAAGGTCCTTCTGGGACCGAGTAGGCTAGATTTATTTGCTTTCCTAAATGTAATAAGGCCAAGTGCCAATAGTGACTTACCTTTATTATCTTAGTGCCATTTTGGGATTCGTCTATTTTTATATTAATGAAATGAGGCATTTATTGGCATCTAAGTTCTCCAAATCAACTTGTCGTTAGGCCTACCTCGGGCACAACGAGGCTCCCAAATTAGGACGCGAATTTCATCTTTCCGCAATATATTTAAATACTGCAAGTACTCTTTTCAGAATTATTACTGACTTGGCTACCTTTTGTTTTTCTTTCTTTCTTTTGATTATTCCCATTCCCCAAAGGTTGGTTTGCACATACTGGCATCATCAGCGTACCTAAAGGTCATCCACATCCTCCTCTTCCAAGTGATCCCTAAAGCAAAGGAAAAATCAGAATAAATGATATAATGCAGTGCAATAATTGAGGAGGAGGAGGATGAAGGCCTCACCATTCAGACTGTGGAGAAGGGAGCTGTTCTCAGGAACTGGACTGCCACACCATCCCGGGCCCGCCGAGTTCCTGGGTAGCTTGGCAAATAACTTAATTTTATTTCTATAGCCATGCTAGGCATCTAAGATTTTCAGTAATTCTATTTTTAAAGACTTACTTGTTTCAAATAAATGCTCGATTCGTCGAGTCGTACTTGTTTTGGATGTTCTCAGTTTTAATCAATGCATTGTTATTTACTATTCACTATTATCTTCCACACTTTTCTTTCTACAGCGTTATTATTACTTTTCCAGATGAACTTGTGACTGTACATGTAATGAGGCAGCGCAATATAAGGATAGTGACTCGGATGAAGAAGATGAAATACCTGAGGAAGTTGTCAGGGAGGTTGAGAACTTTGAGAATAAGCCAAAGTACAAACTGTACGAAACCTAAGCAGTAAATTTGGGAGACGCCGAAACCGTCAAGGAGACTCGCATCAACATTCACTTATCACTGACAGAGAAAGAGGAGTACATTCGTTTCTTGAAGGAGTATAAGGATATATTTGCATGGTCATACAATGACATGACCAGTCTGAGCACATCCATAGTGGCTCACAAGTTGCCCACCAATCCAATGTGTCCGCCAATAAAGCGGAAACTTAGAAAATTCAAACCAGATATGAGCCTGAAAATCAAGGAGGAAGTTACTAAGTAGATCAAAGCCAAAGTTCTCAGAGTGGTTGAGTACCCAACTTGGTTAGCCAACATTGTACCAGTTCCGAAGAAAGATGGGAAAGTCAGAGTATGTGTTGACTATCGAGACTTAAACAGAGCAAGTCCCAAGGACGACTTTCCACTGCTAAATATACACATCCTGATCGACAATTGCGCCAAGCATGAACTCCAATCCTTTGTAGATTGCTTCGCGGGTTATCACCAGATCTGGATGGATGAAGAAGACGCAGAGAAAATAGCTTTTGTTACACCATGGGGGGTGTACTGCTACAAGATGATGCCATTTGGTCAAAAGAATGCTGGGGCTACTTAAATGAGGGCCATGACAACCATCTTCCATGATATGAGACACAAAGAAATAGAGGTATATGTGGACGACGTCATCATCAAATCCAAGAGGGTCGCAGATCACATAGCGGACTTAAGGAAGTTCTTTGACAGGTTAAGGAGATACTACTTAAAATTGAACCCGCAAAATGTGCATTCAGGGTTCCCGCAGGAAAGTTACTGGGATTCATTGTCAGCTGCCGAGGGATCGAGCTGGACCCGTCCAAAGTTAAGGCTATTCAGGAGTTACCGCCACCTAGGAGAAAAAAGGACGTGATGAGCTTCCTAGGACGTCTCAACTATATCAGTCGCTTCATAGCGCAGTCCACAGTTATATGTGAACCCATCTTCAAGATGTTGAGGAAAGATGCCGAAACAAGCTGGACCGAGGACTATCAGGAAGCTTTCGACAAAATCAAGGAGTACCTGTCCAAACCGCCGGTCTTGGTCCCGCCAGAGCCAGGTCGACCTTTGCTACTCTATCTATCTTTATTAGATGGAGCCTTCGGATGTGTTCTGGGACAACATGACGAGACAGGGAGAAAAGAGCAAGCCATATACTACCTGAGTAAGAAATTCACACCTTATGAAGCACGATACTCTCTGCTGGAACGTACTTGTTGTGCTTTGACCTGGACGGCTCAGAAATTGAGGCATTACTTCCGTGCCTACGCTACATACCTTATACCCAGGATGGACCCTTTGAAGTACATATTTGAGAAACCCATGCCGACTGGAAAGTTAGCCAAGTGGCAAATACTGTTAAGTGAGTTCGATATCGTCTATGTAACTCAAAAGGCGGTCAAAGGACAAGCATTGGCAGACCATCTTGCTGAAAATCCTGTGGGAGGAGAATACGAACCCTTGAAAACGTATTTTCCTGATGAAGAGGTGTCATTCATAGGAGAGGAAATTACTGAAGCATACGACGGTTGGAGGATGTTCTTTGATGGAGATGCAAATTTCAAAGGAGTGGGCATTGGAGCGGTTTTGGTATCAGAAACAGGTCAACATTATCCAGTATCTGCCAAACTCAGATTTCCCTGCACGAACAACATGGCAGAATATGAAGCCTGCATACTAGGACTCAACATGGCAATCGACATGAATATTCAGGAGTTGCTGGTAATCGGTGATTCAGATTTTCTTGTGCACCAGGTACAAGGAGAGTGGGCCACCAAAAATTCTAAGATATTACCATATCTGCACTGTGTACAGGAATTGAGAAAGAGGTTCACGAAGATAGAGTTTCGGCATGTGCCCAGAATTCAGAATGAGTTTGCCGATGTATTGACCACTTTGTCATCCATGATACAGCATCCAGATAAGAATTTCATTGATCCCATCCCAGTGAGAATTCATAATCAGCTGGCGTATTGTGCCCATGTTGAAGAAGAAATGGATGGAAAACCTTGGTTCCATGACATCAAGGAATATTTGGCGAAAGGAGAATACCTGGAGCATGTGAACCATACTCAGAAACGCACAATCCGGAGATTGTCCAATCACTTCTTCCACAGCGGAGGAAACTTGTACAGAAGGACTCCTGATTTGGGATTGCTAAGATGTGTCGACGCAAAAGAGGTTTCTAGTTACTTGAGGAGATACATGCTGGGACCTGCGGCCCGCATATGAATGGTTTTGTCTTGACCAAGAAGATACTCAGGGCCGGTTATTTTTGGATGACCATGGAGACGGATTGCGTCCAGTATGTCCGAAAATGCTACCAATGTCAAGTGCATGCCGATATGATAAAGGTGCCGCCAAATGAGCTCAATGCAACAAGCTCGCCTTGGCCATTCGTCGCATGGGGAATGGATGTCATCGGTCCGATCGAGCCCACTGCTTCAAACGGGCACATGTTTATTCTAGTGGCCATTGACTACTTCACAAAATGGGTAGAGGCTGCATCCTACAAAGCTGTAACCAAGAAGGTCATTGCAGACTTTGTCAAGGATAGTATTGTTTGCCAATTTCGAGTTCCCGAGTCCATTGTCATTGATAATGCCGCCAATCTCAACAGTGATCTGATGAAAGCCATGTGTGAAACTTTCAAAATCAAGCACAAGAATTCCACAACCTATAGACCTCAGATGAATGGATCCATAGAAGCCGCAAACAAAAACATCAAGAAGATACTAAGGAAGACGGTAGAAAACCACAAACAATGGCACGAGAAGCTACCCTTTGCTTTGTTGGGATACCGCACTACAGTTCACACATCAACCGGGGCAACTCCCTACATGCTGGTTTATGGTTCCGAAGCTGTCATCCCAGTCGAGGTAGAGATCCCTTCTTTAAGGATCATACAGGAAGCCGAACTCAGCAATGAAGAATGGATAAGGAGCCACTATGAGCAGTTGGCCCTTATAGATGGAAAAAGAATGAACACGGTATGTCACGGTCAGCTTTATCAGAACAGAATGTCCAGAGCTTTCAACAAAAGGGTCAAACCAAGACGGTTTGCATCAGGACAGCTGGTGTTGAAGAAGATCTTTCCACATCAAGATGAAGCCAAAGGGAAATTCTCTCTCAACTGGCAAGGTCCTTACATGGTTCACCGGGTGCTAACAGGAGGAGCACTCATACTTGCAGAAATGTATGGAGAAGTCTGTCCAAAACCAATCAATTCAGACGCAGTCAAGAGATACTATGTATAGACTATTTACTTTCCCCATCTGATGTAATTGAACTACGATTGACCTGATTCCCGTTTAAGAGGGGATACGTAGGCAGCCCTGTGGGTTCGGTCATATCATAATAAAATTTTTCATTTTCCCAAGAACCAGAAATTGGGGCAGAATTTTGAGGAGGACCCTCAAAATTCCGGAGCAAGTCCAGCCGACGCCATCACATGCCAGAAAGTCAGAAATTGGTCAAGAAACTGGGGCATAATTTTGAGAAGGATTCTCAAAATTCCGAAGAAGATTCAATAAGTTTCGTCACTCGCAAACGGGCGAAGGATCATCTACCAAACTGGGGCAGAATTTTGAAGACCCTCAAAATTCTAACACAAGAAAGCTGCAATGTCTCTGAAATATGTTACAGTCACTAGCTCATCAAAATTACTTGATATTTCACTATGTTTTCTAAAAAAAAACTTTATTTTATCAATAATCGCATATTTTCGAAAACTCTATTTCTGTAACAGCCAAGTGTTACCCAGGGAAACTCAAACAAGGCCTCCAGAACGGAGGAGCAGAGCCAGCAGACGAAGGCACGAACCAACCTCCCCTTACAAAACTTACAATTTTTCTTTGAGCGCAGGCACATCCGACGTAACATCAGCATTCGCAAATATATACACACAACAAAATCACTATCAATCGGGCCACCAGACACTGAATATATCTCCAACTAAGAAATATTCTACTCTTATTTGCTACTCGCTCTTTGCATGGGACTACGCCCTGCCACATCTTGCATGAGACTAAGCTCTGTCCCCACTCTTGCATAAGGCTAAGCCCTGCCTCCATATTTGCATAAGGCTAAGCACTGCCTTCTCTTTCATGAGGCTAAGCCCTACCTCCATATTTGCATAAGGCTAAGCTCTGCCTTCCATTTGCATGGGACTAAGCCCTGTCCCGAACCTTTCATGAGGCTAA